>NC_058090.1:65091861-65391861 GCF_014858855.1 Bufo gargarizans
GACGACACACAGCGGAAGAATTTGCTGCAGAGTTCCGTCGCTGGGCCACCTTTACCAACTGGGGGGATGCTGCTCTTCGCCACCGGTTCTGGTTGGCACTCTCCGACCCTGTCAGAGATCTACTATTATCTCTACCATCTCTATCATCTCTAGATATGGCAATCGACGCTGATCGTCGCATTCGAGAACATCGTCTGGAGCGTGCTTCTCATTCAGTTTTTTTCCACCCCATCTCCACGACCCAGTAAACTGGCTGATGAACCCATGGAACTGGGGTCTTTGCGTCATACCCCTACGGAGAGGGCTGGTCACCAGAATGAGGGTCTTTGCTTATATTGTGGAGGAGTTGGGCACCGACTAAAAAAATGTCCTTTACTATTGTCGGGAAACGACAAAGCCTAGTGGAGATTGAGGAGAATCCACTAGGTACTCTGCTGCCTCCTCTTAAAAGAAGTGGTCTTTCTATACCTATTACTATTGAGTGGCAAGGGAATAACCATCCTATCTCCGCCTTACTTGACTCGGGAGCTGCCGGTAACTTCATTGACTCTTCCCTGGTCCAACGACTACAGTTCCCAGTCTTCAAACCGGGAGAAGCCATTTCCGTCACTGCTGTGGATGGGTCTCCCCTTCAAGAAGGCCGGTCATTGTGGATGACACCTGGGTTGCTGCTAAAGGTAGGGGATGGTCAGCAGGAAGTCTTAAACCTTTTAACCCTGGACATGCCATCCACTCCTGTGATTTTGGGCCTTCCCTGGTTGAGACTTCATAATCCAGTTGTGGACTGGCGTTCCGGCCAAATTTTCAAGTGGAGTTCTGACTGCTTCACCAGGTGCATTTGCCCGGTGTTGCCACTTGCATCCACAGAAGTGCTGAGTGCGTTACCCAAACGCTATCATCACTTCCAAGACGTGTTTAGCCCACAAGGGGCTGATGTGTTACCTCCTCATAGGCCATATAATTGTCCTATTGATTTGTTGCCAGGTACCATGCCACCCAGAGGGCATCTGTATAATCTCACTGGGCCTGAAATTCAGGCCCAGCGAGAATATATAAAGGAGAATCTTGATAAGGGTTTCATCCGACCGTCCACTTCTCCCGCTGGGGCAGGATTCTTTTTCGTGGAGAAGAAAGACGGCGGATTGAGACCCTGCATTGATTTTCGCGCCCTCAATCGAATTACGGTGAAGAATCGGTACCCCCTTCCACTTATTGAAGATTTGTTGCTCAGGTGGCAGGGGCCCGGATTTTTACCAAACTCGATTTGAGCGGTGCGTACAACTTAGTACGTATTCGTAAGGGTGACGAATGGAAGACCGCATTTAATACTAGAGACGGGCATTATGAGTATCTTGTGATGCCTTTCAGTCTCTGTAATGCTCCCTCAGTCTTCCAGGAGTTCATCAATGATGTCCTCCGGGATTTCTTGGGTAGATTCGTGGTTGTCTATTTAGATGACATACTAATCTACTCAACAGACTTGCAGACTCACGGGGATCATGTTTGTTAGGTTTTCCAGAGGCTGAGAGAGAATCACTTGTACGCCAAGCTCGAGAAATGCTTGTTTGAAGTGAAAGAATTGCCTTTTCTAGGGTGTATATAGTCTCTGAACGAGGCGATGGACCCCTCCAAACTCTCAGCTGTCCTGGACTGGCCTCAGCCTAGAGATCTGAAGGGATTGCAGCGTTTCCTAGGTTTCACCAATTTCTATCGCAAATTTATTAAGAACTTTTCTGCGGTAGTGCTGCCTCTCACTAACCTCACTAAGAAGGGGATGAACCCTTCTGAGTGGACGAAAGAGGCTGGCGAACCCTTTGAGACGCTAAAGCAAGCCTTTTGCTCAGCTCCAATTCTCACTCATCCAGACCCTTCTCGACCTTTTTTCCTCGAGGTTGACGCCTCTGAGGTCGGAGTGAGGCGGTTCTGTCTCAGTACTCTGGAGATCCTGAGAGGCTTCATCCTTGTGCCTTTTTCTCTCGGAAGCTCTCTCCAGCCGAGCGTAACTATGATATCGGTAATAGAGAGCTTTTGGGGGTTAAGTTGGCCTTTCAAGAGTGGAGACATTGGCTAGAGGGTGCGGAACATCCCATTACGGTTTACAATGACCACAAGAACCTCAAGTATATCGAAGGGGCTAAGAGATTAAATTCTCGCCAAGCCCGCTGGGCATTGTTTTTTACCCACTTTAATTTCCGCTTAACCCATAAACCAGGAACCAAGAATGTCAAAGTGGATGCTCTTTCCCGTTGTTTCCCTGAAGCCCCTTCTGGACATGACACTGAGCCAGAACCCATTATCCCTGCAAGGTGTTTCGTAGCCGCCTTGGACACCTCAGGGATAATCAAGGATCTGTCTTCACTGCTCTTACCTTTACAGACGGAGAGCCCTCCGAACTAACCGAAAGGTCGGCTGTTTGTGCCTTTTAAATTTCAGACTCAGGGTTTTGCAACAATTGCATAATTCTAAGTCGGCCGGGCTCCCGGGGATAAAGAAAACCATATCCCTTTGTAAACGTCATGTCTGGTGGCCCAAGATGCTTTTTGATGTCAAAGCCTATGTCCAAGCATGTAGTGTCTGTGCTCGCTGTAAATCATCTCAGTCCGCCCGTTTCTGGTACTTTGCTTCCTCTGTTCATTCCTTCGGCCCCGTGGACCCACGTGTCTATGGATTTCATAACGGATCTGCATAGGTCTTCCGGCTGTACAGTAATTTGGGTAGTGGTGGATCATTTTAGCAAAATGGCTCATTTTATTCCACTTCCTGGATTGCCATCGGCTGTATAGCTGGCAGATCTGTTTGTGAAACATGTCTTCCGATTACACGGGGCACCGGAGGATATTTTTTCAGATAGGGGAGTTCAGTTTATTTCCCGTTTCTGGCGTTCCTTCTGCTCCCGTCTAGGGATTAGGCTGTCATTTTCATCTGGTTTTCACCCAGAGACTAACGGGCAGACAGAAAGAACGAACCAGACCCTGGAACAGTATCTCCGGTGTTTTGTGTCAGACTGCCAGGAGGAATGGGCAGCTCACCTCCCCTTTGCAGAGGTGGCTTATAACAATCAATGGTTCCAGGATAGACAGCCCATTTGGTTGTTGATGCAGCGGAATCTTCGTAAGGCGGTGGCACAACAGAAAGAATTTGCTGACCGCCATCGCACTACGGAGCAAGAGTTTAAGGTAGGAGATCCAGTGTGGGTCTTCACCCGAAACATCCCGTTGCGTCTAACAGTCTGCCAAACTGGGGCCTAGATTCATTGGTCCCTACCCGGTTATACAAAAAATTAACCTGGTGACTTACAAAGTTGCTCTTCCTCTGTCGATTTGAGGAATGAACTCCTTTCATGTTTCACTGCTCAAATTGGCGGCCGAGTCAGCTCCCTTCATTCGAACTCCATCTCCGGTGGAGGTTCAAGGGGAGCCGGAATTTGAGGTCAATGAGATTTTGGATTCCCGCTTTGTCCAGAGATCTCTCCAGTATTTAGTGGACTGGAAGGGATTTGGTCCAGAAGAGAGATGTTGGGTAACTGCCCACCAGGTTCATGCGGAGGAATTGGTAGCTACTTTCCACCGTGAGAATCCGGGTTAGCCCCGTTTGGAGTCTTCTGAGTTGCCTCCTCAAGGGGGGGGTAATGTAAGGGACTCTGCGGTTTTGGTTCCCTTGCAGGCAGATACGGTGGGGAGTCCGCATGGGCGCCGGAGGGGAGGGCCGCGGGGATCTCTGAGGCAGAATTGCCGGGCTGATGGCAATACGCTGCAGCCGGTCCTGCCTCCTGTGTCTCCTGCGGGTTCCGTTCCGGCGTCCATGCTGGCACAATCCCGTGCCCATGCCAAGTCTGTTGGGCGTCTGTGTGCACGCCCGAGGGGTTATTCGCAAAGGAATGCGTGGCCGAGTGTGCATGCATCTTATGCGCTACTGTCGGCCACTGGCAGGTAAAGCATCTGTGCACAAATTCAAAGTTTTCAAAGTTGAGGGATTTGCTGCACAGGTGCTAATGAGTAGGATCATCGCATGACCTATGAGGTTCTGACAAGCAGCACTCTGTGATTGGCCAGCAGGTGTTTAAAAGGTGATCTCCCTGGCTGATCAGTGCTCACTGTTGTCTCTACAACCTGGGAGCATGCCGGTTCAGATTCACTAAGTTTGTTCCATGCATGAACTCTGTGTGTCTCCATTTAGTGAATGCCTCTGGAAACCTCGTCTCTGCTCTACAGTTGCACCGTGTGTGGCCTTGGATCGGACCTTGGATACTTCACCGTCTCATCCTTAGGTATTTGGTTTCACTGACTATTCTGTATGATCTTTGGCTTGGTCTGGCTTTTCTCTGACGTTTTTCCACAGAGGTTATTATTTGGACTACATTATTTCTGGCTTGGACTTTACTGCTGTGTTTTCAATAAATCCACGTTTGTTCAGATCTTTGCCTGGTTGCTTGGGGTTCTGCAGCATTACACTGTACCATTCAATTGAAAAACAAACTGAAATCTTTTAGGTGGAGGGAATAAAACAAAAAAAAACTAAAATGATGTGGTTGCATAAGTGTGCACACCCTTATAACTGGGGATTTAGCTGTGTTCAGAATTAAGCAATCACATTCGAAATCATGTTAAATAGGAATCAGCATACACCTGTCATCATTTAAAGTAAACAGTGGGGTTGCGCGAAAGCGCAAAAAAGGACCACAAAGGGGGCGCCAGTATCCCTAATGTCTAGGGTTATGATGGTGTAAAGCACAAAGGTAGAGGCTTATCTTTTTTACCTTTTTTTTGGGTTATGTGTGTACACTCACCGGATATTGTAGTTGATCGGTATACAATAGGTTATTACTTTAGTAGTTAAGAATAAGATAACAATAGCGATAAGATATCATTTAAAGTGCCTCTGATTAACCCAAAATAAAGTTCAGCTGCTCTAGTTGGTCTTTTCTGAAATTTTCTGAAAGCTTCCAAAGCATCTAAATGGATCTCATTGTTAAAAGGTATCAGTCAGGAGAAGGGTACAAAAGAATTTCCAAGGCATTAGATATACCATGGAACACAGTGAAGACAGTCGTCATCAAGTGGAGAAAATATAGCACAACAGTAACATTACCAAGAACTGGACGTCCCTCCAAAATTGATGAAAAGACGAGAAGAAAACTGGTCTGGGAGGCTACCAAGAGGCCTACAGCAACATTAAAGGAGCTGCAGGAATATCTGGCAAATACTGGCTGTGTGGTACATGTGACAACAATCTCCCGCATTCTTCATATGTCTGGCCTATGGAGTAGAGTGGCAAGACGAAAGCCTTTTCTTATGAAGAAAAACATCCAAGCCAGGCTACATTTTGCAAAAACACATCTAAAGTCTCCCCAAAGCATGTGGGAAAAGGTGTTCTGGTCTGATGAAACCAAGGTTGAACTATTTGACCATAATTCAAAAAGATATGTTTGGCGCAAAAACAACACTGCACATCACCAAAAGAACACCATACCCACAGTGAAGCATGGTGGTGGCAGCATCATGCTTTGGGGCTGTTTTTCTTCAGCTGGAACTGGGTCCTTAGTTAACCTCTGCCGGACACAGGGCGTACAGGTACGCCCTTATGTCCTGGTACTTAAGGACACAGGGCGTACCGCAGGTCAATTCAGGTGATCGGTGGTGTGATTTTTACCCCACCAATCACCATCCTGCAAACCTGAGTGGTGATGGTGACATCACCTCTCAGGATTGCCTCTGATTGGTAGGAGGGTGGGCCGGCAGGAGATTCAAGTGATAGCAGCGCTCCTCTCCTCCTCCTTTTGTGTCCGGAGCCCGAGGAGAGAGGAGCGCTGCCTGCACGTGTCGGATCTGAGCCAGCATCACCCCATCTGTGCCCCAGCACCCATCCTTGCCCCAGGACCCGATCTGTGCCCCAGCACCCCCCCATCTTATCTGCAGGTAATTAGGGAAAGTCTAGGGAAAGGTTGGGCTAGGCAGGGAAAATAAAGGCAAAGTTAGTGGTAAAAAAAAGTTTTCTTGCATAACCCTAAGTAGGATGTCTGGGGTCCACAGCACAACTGTGTGACCCTAGACCCCCCAGGGGTGCTGCCACTTGCCCCCCTGCCCCCCCGCCCCCCAACTTTTTTGGGGTGTAGGCCTTTTTTTGTTTTTTGGTGTACGCTGACTGTGGCCGGCACTCTTAGGCCCCTTTCACACGGGCGAGTATTCCGCGCGGATGCAATGCGTGAGTTGAACGCATTGCACCCCCGCACTGAATACCGACCCATTCATTTCTATGGGGCTGTTCACATGAGCGGTGATTTTCACGCATCACTTATGCGTTGTGTGAAAATCGCAGCATGCTCTATTTTGTGCGTTTGTCACGTAACGCAGGCCCCATAGAAATGAATGGGGTTGCGTGAAAATCGCTGCTAGGAGACGATCGGGATGGAGACCCGATCATTATTATTTTCCTTTATAACATGGTTATAAGGGAAAATAATAGCATTCTGTATACAGAATGCATAGTCAAATAGCACTGGAGGGGTTAAAAAATTTTACGGGAACACCCGCACATTTTCCCGCAACGCCCATGTGAAAGAGGCCTTAGCGTTCGGCCACTATTAGCGCATCGCACACCCCACCACTGATTAACCTCGGACGGTTGATCAGCAGTTTAGATTTATTTATTTTTTTACTTTTATCACATTTTTTTCCCCTTCTTTTAGTTAGTCTTTTTTAATTTTTCTGTTAGTTTTAGAGATAAGTACGCGAACACCCGTGCCCCCGCACGCATACCAAATAAAGATTTACACACACGCACATACACACGCAGACACACACTCCCCTATGGCCCGCCGGACGTTCTCGGCCAACGAGGCATACGCCCAGCTTGCCTCCGACTCCGAGTTCCAGTGAGGACGAGGATGACCCCACTTTCCTATTGTCATCCGTGTCCTCCTCATCTAGTGATGATAATGAGCCCCCAAGGCGGCGGAGACAAGGGGACCGCCATGCTAGGGACCCTGTGGCCCACCCTAGTGCGAGCAGCTCTGGGACTCGTACTAGTTTTCCGGCCCACCAGTTAAATCCACCAGAGCCCCCTGCCGGTGAACTTGTCTGGTGTACCCCAGAGCTATTTGAGCCCATGATTCCTGAGTTTGTAGGCCAATCAGGAATCCAGATTTCCACAGTGGGCTTCACTGAATATGACTTTTTTAGTAATTTTTTCAGTGACCAACTGGTAAATCTAATGGTGGAGCAGACGAACCTGTACGCCCAACAGTTCGTTGCTCAACACCCGGCCTCCTTTTTGGCTAGGCCCGGTGGCTGGACCCTGGTCAGTGCAGCCGAGATGAGGACATTTTGGGGCCTCATGCTGCATATGGGCCTAGTCAAGAAACCTAGTGTCAGGCTTTACTGGAGTGGGGACATCCTCTACCAGACCCCACTTTACAGTACGGCCATGACACACTCCCGGTTTGAGGCCATCTGGAAATGTCTGCATTATTCAGATAATGCAGCATGTTCCCCCCAAGGTGATCCTGCCTACGAGCATCTGTATAAGATACGGCCGGTTATCGATCACTTTGGGGCTAAATTTGTACAGGCCTATGTAGCTGGAAGGGAGGTCGCGGTTGATGAGTCTCTCATTGTGTTCAAGGGGAGACTCATTTTCCGCCAGTATGTTCCCTCAAAGCGGGCGAGGTATGGCGTGAAGCTGTACAAACTTTGTGAGAGTACCTCAGGGTACACTTACAAGTTTCGTGTGTACGAGGGGCAAGATTCCCGTATTCAACCCCCATAATGTCCCCCCACTCTGGGTGTTAGCGGGAAACTTGTGTGGGACCTTATGCACCCACTGCTATATAAGGGTTACCACCTTTACGTGGATAACTTTTATACTAGTATCCCCTTGTTCCAGTCCCTCGCCGCCAGATCCATGTCCGCTTGTAGAACCGTACGGAAAAATCAATGCGGCCTCCCTGCCCACCCCCCCAGGTACCTAACCCCAGGGGTGAGACCCGTGCCCTTACCAGTGAAAACCTGTTGCTGGTCAGATATAAGGACAAGAGGGATGTCCTTGTACTGTCCACAATTCATGGTAACTGCATCACCCCTGTCCCTGTGCGAGATACCGCAGGAACGGTCCTCAAGCCCGATTGTATCGTCGACTACAATTGGTATATGGGAGGAGTTGATCTCTCTGATCAAGTCCTCAAGCCATATAACGCCATGTGTAAAACCAGGGCATGGTACAAAAAAGTTGCCGTCTACTTGGTGCAGGTTGCCTTGTACAACTCTTTTGTGCTCTCCCGGAGCGCTGGCAACACAGGAACATTACTTCAGTTCTATGAGGCAGTCCTCAAGGCCCTGATCTTTTCTGACCAGGAAAGAGCAGGCCGGAGAACCTCGGGAACTGGAGGCGCCCGGATCGTCCCTGGCCAACACTTTCCAGGTGTGGTCCCCCATTCTGGAAAGAAGGGACGAACCTAAAAAAGTGCAGAGTGTGTCGCAGGAGGGGAATACGGAAGGACACCACTACTCAGTGCGACACGTGCCCCAATCATCCGGGCATCTGCATTGACGGTTGCTTCAGGGAGTATCACACTTCCATGGAGTACTAAATTTATATCCCAATTTAGCCACTGACTATCAGATAAAAAAACTGGTTCTCAGACTTGAGAAACCCCCAAAAATTGTAAAAACTAAAATAATTTTAAAAAGTATACAAATTAGGTATCGCTGCGTCGGTAATAATCTCCTCTATAAAAATACCCCATGACCTAACCCCCCAGATCAACATGGTCCAAAAAAAAACAAAAAAATGGTGCAAAAAATAACTTTTTTTGTCACCTTAGATAACAAAATTTTTAATAGCAAGCGATCAAAAAGTCATATAGCCCCCAAAATAGTGCCAATAAAACGTCCTCTCATCCCGCAAAAAAATGAGCCCCTACATAAGATAATCGGCTAAAAAAATAAAAAATAAATGACTCTTAGACTTTAGAGATACAAAAAAATGTTTTTGGTATCAAAAAGGATAATATAGTCTAAAACCTAAATAATTGTAAAAAAGTTGACTTATTAGGTATCGCCGCGTCCGTAAGAATCTCCTCTATAAAAATACCCCATGACCTAACCCCCCAAATTAATACGGTCCAACAAAAAAAAGGTGTAAAAACAGTTATTTATGGCACTTTTCCATTTCAATCCGTTTTTTCCGGTAACAAAGCAAAGGTTAACAACCAAACAAAACTTAATATTTATTACCCTGATACTGCAGTTTACAGAAATGCCACATTTGTGGTCGTAAACTGCTGTATCACTAAAAAGCAGGGCGCAAAAGGAAAAGACCGACATGGTTTCTGGAAGGCCTATTTTGATGGCCTTTTTTATTGACACCATGTCCCTTTTGAAGCCACCCTGATGCACCCCTAGAGTAGAAACTCCCTAAAAGTGACCCCATCTAAGAAACTACACGCCTCAAGGTATTCAAAACTGATTTTACAAACTTTATTAACCCTTTAGGTGTTCCTCAACAGTTAATGGCAAATGGAGATGAAATTTCAGGATTTCGATTTTTGGTAACCTCACAAAAATGTAATATAGAGCAACCAAAAATCATATGTACCCTAAAAATAGTCTCAACAAAACCGCCACCTTATCCCGTAGTTTCCAAAATGGGGTCACTTTTAGGGAGTTTCTACTCCAGGGGTGCATCAGGTGGTTGAAACAGGACATGGTGTAAATAAACCAGTCCATAAAAATCAGCCCTCCAAAAACCACACTGAGCTCCTTTCCCTCTACGCCCCGTCGTGTGGACTGTACAGTAGTGTACGGCCACATATGGGGTGTTTCTGTAAACAGCAGAGTCAGGGCAATAAATATACAGTCTTGTTTGGCTGTTAACCCTTGCTTTGTTAGTGGAAAAAATGGGTTAAAATAGAAAATTTGGCAAAAAAATGAAATTTTGAAATTTTATCTCCATTTGACAATAACTCTTGTGCAACACCTGAAGGGTTAACAACGTTTGTAAAATCAGTTTTGAATACCTTGAGGGGTGTACTATCTTAGATGGAGTCACTTTTAGGGAGTTTCTACTCCAGGGGTGCATCAGGGGGGTTGAAACAGGACACGGTGTAAATAAACCGGTCCATAAAAATCAGCCCTCCAAAAACCAAGCGGCGCTCCTTTCCCTCTACGCCCCGCTGTGTGGCCTTACAGTAGTGAATGGCCACATATGGGGTGTTTCTGTAAACAGCAGAGTCAGGGCAATAAAGATACAGTCTTGTTTAGCTGTTAACTCTTGCTTTGTTAGTGGGAAAAATTGGTTACAATTGAAAATTTGGCAAAACAAATGAAAATTTCAAATTTCATCCCCATTTGCCAATAACTCTTGTGCAACACCTGAAGGGTTAACAAAGTTTGTAAAATCAGTTTTGAATACCTTGAGGGCTGTAGTTTCTTAGATGGGGTTACTTTTAGGGAGTTTCTACTCTAGGGGTTTATCAGGGGGGCTTCAAATGGGACATGGTGTAAATAAACCAGTCCAGCAAAATCTGCCTTCCAAAAACCATATGGTGCACCTTTTCCTCTACGCACTACTGTGTGCCTGTACAGTAGTTTACGGTCACATATGGGGTGTTTATGTAAACTGCAGAGTCAGGGCAATAAAGATACAATCTTGTTTGGCTGTTAACCCTTGCTTTGTTAGTGGGTTAAAATGGAAAATGTGGCAAAATGTGGTTTCTATAATATAAGCCTCACAAAGTGACTTCAGACCTGAACTGGTCCCTAAAAATTGGGTTTTTGAAAATTTCTGAAAAATTTCAAGATTTGCTTACAAACTTCTAAGCATTGTAACATCCCCAAAATATAAAATACCATTCCCAAAATGATCCAAGTAGACATATGGGGAATGTAAAGTAATAACTATTTTTGTAGGTATTACTATGTATTATAGAAGTAGAGAAATTGAAACTTGGAAATTAGCAATTTTTTACAATTTGTTTAGTTCATTTTACCAGTGTCATGAAGTACAATATGTGACGAAAAAACAATCTCAGAATGGCCTAGATAAGTCAAAGTGTTTTAAAGTTATCAGCAAATTGAAATTGACCCCCCCGGCGTTGTGACAGGATGGCCACTGAATGATTTCAGCGGGCATCCTGTTCCTATTAACCCCCACCGCGCCGCAATGTAAATTTAAACTTAGGACGTACCGGCACGCCCTGGGTCCTTAACCACCTCAGCTCCCCTAGCTTAAACACCCTTAATGACCAGACCACTTTTTCCAATTCTGCACTACACTACTTTCACCATTTATTGTTCGGTCATGCAACTTACCACCCAAATGAATTTTACCTCCTTTTCTTCTCACTAATAGAGCTTTCATTTGGTGGTATTTCATTGCTGCTGACATTTTTAAATTTTTTGTTATTAATCAAAATTTACACTTTCAGGTGTAATTATTTTTTTTAAACAACATCTATATATACATTTTTCTCTAAATTTATTGCTCTACATGTCTTTGATAAAAAAAATGTTTGGGTAAAAAAAAATGGTTTGGGTAAAAGTTATAGCGTTTACAAACTATGGTACAAAAATGGGAATTTCCGCTTTTTGAAGCAGCTCTGACTTTCTGAGCCCCTGTCATGTTTACTTGTGTAACATCCCGGAGTATGTTACCAAACTCTTTTTCCCCGCTGCCACATGTTAAGTGTATGTGTATTGTCAGTCTGTATAAGCTATTGTCATTATATGCATTTTCTAGGCCTGTTTTATGCATTTGCTGTAGTTTTCTATGTACACCAGCAGGTGGCAGCAATATGTAGCAGGACCTTAGACAGTTTAGTTATGCTAGACTGGAATAGTTCATTCCAGTTTAGTCCCCCCCCTCTGTGAGCAGAAGTGGGCTGGTCCCATGTCCTGTCTCATGGTGTCACGAGGGTGTCAAGAGCCACGCCTGACTCCGTTGTACCCGGGGTCAGGAGGTCGCAGCGGTTGGCTGCACGCTCTATGTCAGATAGGGAAGTTTCCTTATAGTAGCTTTCTGGGTTTGCTTTACAAACCCTTTTGGCTCACTCAGGGATCCGTAGCTCCTTCTCTCAGCTGTTCCTTGTCCAGCACTCCCAATCCTCCTTATATTCCCCTCTCACACTTCTCTGGTTGCCAGATATAGAGCTTCCTGCCTGGACATCTATTCTGACCCACTGGAGCTGTGTTGCTGCGTTCTCTGAGTGTTGCCTTAGAACGCTACCCTCCGGATCCCTGTTGGACCTTTATGGACGATTGTTGCCGTCCACCTGGGTGTTTGTGTTTGTCTGTGTTTGTCTGTCCTCTCCCTGGTGTTTCCCTCTTAGTGCAGTGGTGAGGACTAGCGATCCCACCGGCCCGTTCATTATCTAGGGCTCATTTCAGGGAAAGCCAGGGTTTAGGCACGTGATCGCCGCACGGGTGAGGAACCCGTCTAGGGACGTCAGGGCAGGCAGGTGCCAGCTGCAAGGTGAGTTAGGGATCACCACCTTTCCCTCTCCCTTGGGCAGGGCTTTCCCTGTTTTCCTCCCTGTGCGTGTTGCCGGTCATTACATTATATCTGGCCCTTATTTTTGTGTAGGTAAAAAAAAAAAAAAAAAAATAATAATTTTTTACCTACTTAGAATCCAGTATGGATCCAATTGCTGCTCTTTCTGAACAATTTCATGGCCTGTCTTTGGAGGTGGCAGGATTGAAGGCGTCGGTCCTCCAGCAACAGCAGCAATTACAACAGACCGCAAGCCCAGCGGTTGCTACTGGTAACCAGGTTGTTGCGGAACCCAAGGTCCCTCTCCCTGACAGATTTTCTGGGGGAAGGGACAAGTTTTTGACGTTCCGTGAGGCCTGTAAACTATACTTTAAACTGCGCCCTTACTCCTCTTGTAATGAAGATCAGCGGGTGGGGATTGTTATTTCCCTGCTGCAGGGGGACCCGCAGTCCTGGGCGTTCTCTTTACCTACTGATTCCCAGGCTCTTCGGTCAGTGGATGAGTTTTTCGGGGCCTTGGGTCTCATATATGACGACCCTGACCGAGTAGCACTGGCTGAATCAAAATTACGGAGACTCCTACAAGGAGAGCGGCCGGTAGAGGAGTATTGCTCTGACTTCCGTAGGTGGGCTACGGATACCCAATGGAACGACCCGGCTCTCAGGAGTCAGTTCTGCTCTGGGTTATCCGAAAGGGTTAAGGATGCGCTTGCATTGTATGAGACCCCCTTTTCCCTTGATGCAGTTATGTCCCTTTCTATCCGTATAGATAGACGCCTTAGGGACAGGTTGAAAAAACCGGAGCCATTGGTAACCCCTCCCAAGCAGCAGTTAGTCTGTACGGACTTAGACGAGCCTATGCAGCTAGGAGGAACTACTCGTCAGGTCCGTCCTCCTGAGGTTCGCCGTAGGCGCGGGGGTTGTTTTTTTTTGTGGGGAGAGGGGTCATTTCATTAACGTCTGTCCTTCTTTCCTCAGAAACAAAAAAAACGTCAGAAAACTACTAACCCCAGGCTGTGTGGAGGATGTCAGCCGGGGGGTATACGTTTCCTCCATACGTACATCGCAATTTGTGT
This sequence comes from Bufo gargarizans, assembly GCF_014858855.1. NCBI lineage: Eukaryota > Metazoa > Chordata > Amphibia > Anura > Bufonidae > Bufo > Bufo gargarizans. The sequence continues at coordinate 65,105,421 of NC_058090.1, forward strand.
TGCCAGCGGTTATTGTTTTTGGTGATAAGACAGAGACTGTTTCTTTCTTTCTAGACAGTGGAGCAGGGGTAAATTTGATAGATGCCCATTTTGCCCGCACTATGGGTTTGTCTCTCTGTACGTTACAGAGACCTATTCCCATATTTGCTATAGATTCTGCTCCTCTGTCTCAGAGAAACCTCACCCACATCGTTCATAATTTACACCTTCGGGTAGGGGACCACCATAACGAGATGCTTTCATGTTATGTTCTGGAGGGGCTTCCCACTCCGGTGGTGCTGGGCCTTCCCTGGTTGGTAGCGCACAATCCAGTGGTGGATTGGCAGGCCAGGGAGATATTGGAGTGGAGTGAGCCGTGCAGAGAAAATTGCTTAAATAGCTATTGCTTAGTCGCCTCCATAACTACCCTACCTACATTTGTTTCGGACTTTGAGGACGTTTTTTCTGAAAAGGGTTGTCAGAAGTTACCACCTCATCGTCCTTATGATTGCCCGGTTAACCTCATTCCCGGCGCAAAATTACCCAAGACCAGGTTATATAATCTTTCGGGTCCAGAGAGACAAGCCATGAAAGATTATATCTCCGAGAGTTTGGCTAAGGGACACATCAGACCCTCTTCTTCACCCGTGGCTGCAGGGTTTTTCTTTGTTAAAAAGAAAGATGGGGGCCTGCGTCCTTGCCTAGATTTTCGTGAATTAAATCGGATAACCATCCGAGACCCATACCCTCTTCCTCTCATTCCTGACCTGTTTAACCAGATTGCGGGTGCTAGGTGGTTCTCCAAACTCGATCTTAGGGGGGCCTACAATCTGATTCGTATTAAAGAGGGGGATGAGTGGAAAACAGCTTTTAACACCCCTGAGGGGCATTATGAAAATCTAGTTATGCCTTTCGGCCTGACAAATGCGCCTGCCGTCTTTCAACATTTCGTTAATGACATTTTTAGTCATCTAATCGGCAGGTTTGTGGTAATATACCTAGATGATATCTTAATTTATTCGTCTGATCTGAAAACACATGAGGAGCATGTCAGACAAGTACTACAGGTCCTACGGACGAATGAATTATATGCTAAGATTGAAAAATGTGTTTTTGCCGTTCAGGAGATACAATTCCTAGGTTATTATTTATCTGCGTCAGGTTTCCGTATGGATCCTAGGAAGGTCCAGGCAATTTTGGATTGGGATCTTCCTGAGAACCTCAAAGCACTACAACGGTTCTTGGGCTTCGCTAATTTCTATAGGAAATTCATTAAAAATTATTCGGTGATCGTAAAACCCCTTACTGACATGACTAGGAAGGGGACTGATTTTTCTAAATGGTCTGACGCCGCTAAAGTTGCTTTTTCCTCTCTAAAAGAGAGGTTTACCTCAGCACCTGTACTAGTCCAACCTGATGTCTCTCAGCCTTTTATTGTTGAAGTCGATGCGTCAGAGGTGGGAGTGGGGGCTGTACTGTCTCAGGGTCCGTCTCCTGGCAAATGGCGTCCTTGTGCTTTCTTTTCTAAAAAACTATCTGCAGCAGAACAGAACTACGATATTGGCAATAGGGAACTGTTAGCTATTAAACTTGCGTTTGAGGAGTGGCGTCACTTTTTAGAGGGGGCAGTCCACCCCGTCACTGTGTTTACGGACCACAAAAATCTGCTGTACCTCGAATCAGCTAAGCGTCTCACCCCTAGACAGGCTAGGTGGTCGCTATTTTTTACCAGGTTTAACTTTGTGATTACCTATCGTCCTGGGGTAAAGAATACCAAGGCTGATGCACTATCTCGTTGTTTCCCTGGAGGGGGTAATGTGAGTGATCCGGTGCCCATTCTACAAAGAGGAGTGGTTGTCTCTGCGGTACACTCTGCTTTGGAGGGGAAGGTGTTAGAGGCCCAGGGGGACGCCCCGGTCTCTTGCCCCTCAGAGAAATTGTTTGTACCGTTGAACCTACGTCTCGAATTATTAAAGGAACATCATAATTCGGCACTTGCTGGGCACCCGGGTAGTAAAGCAACCTTAGAGCTATTGTCTCGTCGTTTTTGGTGGCCAAGGTTGCGTCAGGATGTAATGGATTTTGTGTCCTCTTGTTCTACCTGTGCGCGCGCAAAAGTTTCACATACACGTCCTGCAGGGTCTCTATTACCACTCGTCATTCCCAATAGACCATGGACACATCTGTCTATGGATTTTATCACTGACTTACCTTTGTCTGCGGGTAAAACAGTGATTTTGGTAGTAGTGGACAGGTTTAGCAAAATGGCACACTTTATTGCGTTACCCGCACTACCTAATGCTAAAACTCTTGCTCAGGTATTCGTCAGTGAGATCGTGAAGCTTCACGGGGTCCCCTCCGATGTTGTTTCGGATCGGGGAACCCAGTTTATTTCTAAATTTTGGAAAGCTTTTTGTTCCCGTTTGGGGGTTCACTTGTCCTTTTCCTCAGCTTTCCATCCTCAGTCGAATGGACAGACTGAGCGTACCAACCAAAACCTGGAGACATATCTAAGATGTTTTGTGTCTGAAAACCAAGAGTTGTGGTCGTCATATTTACCGTTAGCTGAGTTTGCCATAAATAATCGCCGTCAGGAATCCACTGGCAAGTCACCTTTTCTTGGTGCATATGGTTTTCATCCCCAATTCTGTACTTTCAAAGAGGGGGGGTCTTCTGGGGTTCCCGAAGAGGAACGTTTTTCGTCATCTCTTTCATCGGTATGGCAGAAGGTGCAAGCTAACTTGAAAAATATGGGAGGTAAATACAAATGCATGGCTGATAAGAGACGGTCGCCAGGTCCGGACCTAGGAGTGAATGACTATGTGTGGTTGTCTACTAGGAATATCAAGTTGAAGGTTCCCTCTTGGAAACTGGGTCCTAGGTTTATTGGTCCTTACAAGATTGTAGCCATCATCAACCCCGTGGCTTTTCGCCTGGAGTTACCTCAGACTTTTAAAATCCATAATGTCTTTCATAAGTCGTTACTCAAAAAATATGTTCCACCTCTAGAACCGTCACCGCTGCCACCCCCTCCTGTTGTCGTGGATGGTAGTTTGGAATTTCAGATATCCAAAATTGTTAATTCTCGTCGGGTCCGCCGCTCTCTCCAATATCTGGTGCACTGGAGAGGTTACGGTCCCGAGGAAAGAATGTGGGTTCCTGCGTCTGAGGTAAACGCCGACAGGCTAGTCCGGATTTTTCATGCCTCTCATCCTGAGAGACCTGGTCCTGAGTGTCCGGAGGCCCCTCGTAGAGAGGGGGGTACTGTCACGAGGGTGTCAAGAGCCACGCCTGACTCCGTTGTACCCGGGGTCAGGAGGTCGCAGCGGTTGGCTGCACGCTCTATGTCAGATAGGGAAGTTTCCTTATTGTAGCTTTCTGGGTTTGCTTTACAAACCCTTTTGGCTCACTCAGGGATCCGTAGCTCCTTCTCTCAGCTGTTCCTTGTCCAGCACTCCCAATCCTCCTTATATTCCCCTCTCACACTTCTCTGGTTGCCAGATATAGAGCTTCCTGCCTGGACATCTATTCTGACCCACTGGAGCTGTGTTGCTGCGTTCTCTGAGTGTTGCCTTAGAACGCTACCCTCCGGATCCCTGTTGGACCTTTATGGACGATTGTTGCCGTCCACCTGGGTGTTTGTGTTTGTCTGTGTTTGTCTGTCCTCTCCCTGGTGTTTCCCTCTTAGTGCAGTGGTGAGGACTAGCGATCCCACCGGCCCGTTCATTATCTAGGGCTCATTTCAGGGAAAGCCAGGGTTTAGGCACGTGATCGCCGCACGGGTGAGGAACCCGTCTAGGGACGTCAGGGCAGGCAGGTGCCAGCTGCAAGGTGAGTTAGGGATCACCACCTTTCCCTCTCCCTTGGGCAGGGCTTTCCCTGTTTTCCTCCCTGTGCGTGTTGCCGGTCATTACACATGGGGAGGAGAAGGAAGTCTAGTTAGTGTACCAGCTACATCTGCTTGGGGAAGGCTGTGTTAATAGGAGCTCCCAGTTACAGGGATCCCAAGCCCGGAACTTGTCTCGGTTGAGACCAGAGAACATTCCCAGCCTGAGCCATCAGCCTCAGCTGGTTGACAAGCAAGCAGCCATCTCCAGCCTCCAGGAAGAAGCAATCCCTGTGAGCATAGCTGTGAGTACATATCCAGAGACCAGGAGAAGTCAAATCCCTCCTCAGCTAGTCAGGCCCATACCAAGCAGAAGATAGATACCTGTCACATATTCTCCAGGCATATGATCAGAAGCAGAAGAGATATTGATCCCTGCCACATATTGCCAATACCTGCTGGGACCTAAAGTACTATTGCTGTAACTCATGTGGATTAATGCTGCATTAAGTAAAGACAAGTTGGATTATATCACCAGTCTGGATCTCATTCCTTACTACCAAAGTTCCTCAGTTACTCCTACTAGCAACACTCCATTTATTGCAAGTGAACCAGGATCCAGGAGTCGAGCCATACCCAGGTAGGAGACACCGTTGACACCATACCTATTACACAGAGACATTATCCCCCTCTTGCATTCCTCATCTGGTACGTGAGTTATTGCATCTTAAAGGGTCCTGCACATTGCAATTGGCGTCACGAACAAAAACTATTAACTATACCTACACCTGACCCAGTCAGCACTTAGTAGTGCACCAGTGTGCATTGGTCCCAATCCGGCTTACTGCACTGGGTATTGCAGATGTGCTAGCGACCATCTAGCAACCCATGTCCATAACTCTATACACAAAATCCCAGTGACAGGTTCCCTTTAAGGCCTGTTTCATTCTGGACAGCGTGCCCGAGGAGCCACTTCTTTCCAGCTCAGCCCCTCATTGAGATGGCTAGATGTCTTGGGCAGTGGATCCTCATCATCGTCCTTTTACTCCTTCACCTCTGACTCTTCTTCTTGCAGTGGAAGCTCCCCATCTTTGTCATCCTCCATCATACAGATCCTTGAGCATGTGCAATGTCAAATTCCAGGTTCAGGGCAACCACGATGTTTGGCCATTGTCGCTGTCCACATTGCCCAGTTGGAGTAAGAGGGGTGACAGCCAGCAGGATGTTTGCTGCTTAATGTACTTAATAAACTGTTTGCCAGTGTGGCTACTCTCTCGTAGGCTGATCAGCTCTAACACGGTGTGGCAACGCTTGACCCGACACATGTGATAGGAAGGAGGGGTAGTGCGAGAAACTGTGCCCAGCTGCTGTTGGGGAAGAAACGTGTCCATGTAGGAGGAGGAGATGGATTAGTGCCTGCTGTGGGAGCCAGGCCAACAAAATCGTGGGGGGGTCAAAAGGACCTGGGCTCATTGCCGGGGTGCAGCCTCTCCCCTGCTAGAAAAAACATTGACCCAGAGGGCTGTGAAAGAAATGTACTGTCCCTGCCTATAAGAGCTGCTCCAGGTCTCCACCATGTCATGAACTTCGCCGCACAGTGAGAATCGCAGGGCACAGTCCACATTATCCGCCACATGAGAGTACAAGGCAGGGATGGCTTTTGTGAAAAATAATGCTGGCTAGGACTCTTCCAGCGAGCCTGAGTGTAAGCCATTAGCTCTGTAAAGTCAGCAGACTTAACTAAATTGTACAGCAGCAAATACACTGTCAGCAACTGCACCGCCAGCAACTTGACCAGGTAGAAATTAAGCTTGCGCACCATCCACTTGCTGGGCGTGTAGAGTTGTTTAGTGGTGACACATTACATCATTGGTGGTTGACGATGTGGAAAGGGATGATAACAATGTGAAATACACTGTACTGCTTGTGGATGCAGCCTAGTTGGCGTAAGGTGGACTGGGTTGCGCTTTATGTGGTTCAATAGAGCTGTGGTGCCTATGTTGGAGTTTGCCTGCCAACATCTTATTAATCTCTTGTAGAGCTTGCACAAGTCAATGGAGAAGAAATGCCAGACAGAAGATAATCGCACAGAAGGGGTAGAGGCAGCCAAGCTGGGCTTAGCTCTGGCATGTTTTGGCCTAACCCACCCACATCGTCAGCGACATCACCAGATCCCGAAGTAGACATGCCCTTGGCTGATCTTTGGGAGGTACTTGGCTTCTGCTCTTTATTGCTGCTGCGATCACCCTCTTCCTCTGATGTTGTCTTCGCCTCAGCACCCTGATTTGTCTCCCAGGCCCTGTCCAGCACACAATAGTCAATTGAAGACCTTAGCCTCCCTTTTGCTTATACCAGACTGGTATATCATGGTGGTTCTTTGGCTCCCTTTCCCTGGTCTTCCCCGACTGCTATTGTCGCTGCCTCCAACATCAATAGTGCGGCTACAGAAGCCACTACTACCACCATCAACACAGCTATGCCTGGGGTCTACTGCTCTCACACATTAGCAACAGGGAGACTTTCTTGACTATCTGCCATAGGACGTGGTGGAGTTTTCTAGCCACTTCTTAGGAAAAGGAAGGCTCCCCTCTGGGAAGGGGCAGTAAAGACTGGGAGGACTCCACTGAAAGCCTTCTTTTGGGCTGTGAGGAGGAGAAGAAGGAGGTACGCTGTGACCCCTAGCTCCAGTCTCTGAGGTCACCTGCATGTCATCCTTTGACTGAAAGGAGGAGTAAGTCATCCAATCCACAATCTCATCCCCTTTCCCTCATCGATAATGTTGTGCCTTTCCAAGGTGGTATTGATGATGCAGTAATCATGTATATATGCAGCTTCATTAAATTGAAAAAAATGAAAGCATTTGCTTGCAGGTGCTGCTTTTGAGGTCTGCACTGCAGCACCTGCACTTCTGATAACAGGCAGTCAGACACAGCTCCTGTCTTTTCTCTCCCAGTCTGTCAAGCTGCCCTGCTTGTCCCTATTCTGCACAATACGCTGAATTCTTCTTTGGAATCCTAGCCTTTACTATCAGCATTAAAGTTTTCTGCGATGATGCTTTGTCACAACAGTTTTAGAAGTAAGTAGCGTATATGAAAAAAAATTGACTTTTAAAAATACCTTTATTTAATAATCAAGCGGGTATAGGTATGTATATACCAACAGTAGTGTACTACAGTTATCAGGATTTCTGAATAGGGGAGTAGTGGCCCCCAAAAAGAAAAAAACATTTATGGTGACGGGATAGATACTTGGGTTAGGGTGGAGGGATGTAAGTTTAGCCCAAAAGGCAGCAGGGTAGAAAAACTTACCCTAGAGGCCCTAAAAGACTATTAAGCCCAGGGCGACCCCCTGATGGTGGAGGTTCCCTGTCCCCGAACCTAACGCTATCCGGTCCCTAGAAAACCATAAACAGGGAAAGAGATAATATCAATAATAAGGTAGCGAGTGGCTGGTTCTCCTAAGAGGTGGACATTACCACCACTCTCTATATCAAAAACATGGTTTAGAGAGGTTTGGTATTATTAAATAAAGGTAATTTTAAAAGTCACATTTTTTTCATATACGCTACTTGAATCCTAGCCTTTCCCTTCACTCTCTCTGGCAATATGCTCGATTGATTTCTGACTGTCCCTTAACGGGGGCACTTCAGTAAGTGGCATTGATGATGTAGAGAAAGTTAATACAAGCTACTTATTAATGTATTATTATTATCCATATTGCTTCATTTGCTGGCTGTAGTAATCCATCAGCGGTGGTCACGCTTGCACACTATATAAAAAAGCTTCAGCCTCTCTTGTGCCCGGGATCATGGGGGCGCACATAAACTAGTGCTTTTTCCTATATTGTACAAGCACGACCACTACTAATGGATTGCAGGGTGGTCTGTAACCATGGAAACAAGCAGTGTATAATGTGATGGAAAAATGAATCCAGCCGGCAAAGGAAACAATATGGATCATAACAATATATTAGTAAGTGGCTCGTATTAGCATTTATTATGTAAAGAAAGTTATTTGCTGAAGTGTCATTCTCTTTGGCATCAATTATAATCTGTCACCTACTGGAAGAGCGGGAGAACTGTGGCCTGCTGCTACTACTGCTACTCACCAGACGGCTGCTGGCAAATGTGCTGCTACTGCTGTTTGCACTACTACCTCCACCCGCGAGGCACGGGTCTTTCATTTCCACTATTTTGTTTACCAGATACTTTATTATGCGCACTTATATATGGTAAAAAAAAATTGCAACAGGTTTTTTAGAAAAAATAAATACATTTTAATAGCTCCTGGCTCAGATCACACTATACACTGGTGGGGATTATTTGTGTTGTTCACTTATAAACATTAGAATAAATTGCAACAGGTTTTTTAGTAACAAATAGATTAAATTAAACATCCCCTGCTGTGACCATACTATACACCGGTATTGACACAGTAAAATAAGATTAAAGGAAGCAATATGGATAATAACAATACATTAGTAAGTGGCTTGTATTAACTTTCTCTACACTTATTAAAGTGAGACAACCCCTTTAATGATGTCTGACTCTCCCTGACTCCCTAAGAACACTTTCTTGGCAGACACCGTCACATACAACCACCCTCATTCACAGGCACAGCACAGAATAACGTTCTGTTCATTCTGCTAGGCCACCTCCCTGCCTGCTGCTACACTGATTGGCTCATCCAGGCTGTCTGTCAGGCTGGGAGCCAATCAGGGCAATCCCTCACCCCCACTTCTCTCAGGGTCATTTGAGAACCCTTCTTCTTCCTCCCTAGTGCTTTTTTCCCACCGATATACGCTCTAAAATGGGGCTACATGCTGTTTTAGTGGACTCATCCGAAACAAACCCGTGAAGATTCGGGGCCGTCTGCAGTCTGAAAAATAGCAACGTTCGAACAGACCTCAGTTCGGTGCGAACTGGTTCACTTATCCTTACTTTGCAGGTGTTTTGTGTTGATTATCCATCTAGAGTGTGACACCATGGGTTTAAAATATTGAACTTTTTCACAATATTCTAATTTTATGAGAGACTGAATTTTGGGTTTTAATTAGCTGTAAGCTAATTAAAAGAAATACATGTCTGAAATAGATCACTATGAATTATTATAAGAATTTCACTTTTTGAATTACAAAAATAAATTAACTTATTGATGATATTCTAATTAGATTTGCACCTGTATGCCTCAGAGGTTGTGTGAAAATTTTGGATGAATTCAGATATATTTGCTATGTGCTCAATCATATGGGGACATGAAAATGGTTTGGTCAGACAAGTCATCCAAAATGATGTACTCTTACCCGTAAGCATCTTTCAATAGATCTCAAGCAGTGTGTCACTGTACAAGTATGTAATCCTTTCTGAATTGTTACTGGGAAGCAGAGCAGCAAACAGGAATCAGCAGATGAGAGCAGAGTCAGAATATAAAGGCCAAACTCATAGCCAGAAGACAGAATAGACTTGGGACAAAGGAATGGACCAAAGCCAAACCAGAACATGTAACCATGAGTCATAACCATTAGACAACTCTCAGCCAGATGATAAAATCAGAGGGGAAAAAAACTGAATCAGGACAAAGATTCTAGTGAACAGGGACAAACATATTACATGTGCTATGTGCTGTGGATTGTTACAGAGGTGAATGGTTCTGTAGAGAGCCTCGTCTGTGGCTAGCACACCACTGCCATCAAATTAGCACCTAGAAGCAGGGCCGTCTTTAATATTGATTGGACCCTGGGCAAAAATTTACTTGGGCCCCCTGGATCCCGCCTTTCCACGCCTCAGCATGCAATCGCCCTCCACCACAACACACACACAAAAAATCCACACATCTGGTAGAGTCCAGTGAATGACTGTAAATACTTCCAGTTCTGAAGACTCCAGCGGCTCAGGATCAGTGCTCTGGGCTGGAAGTGGGCACCGCTCTGCAGGAAGGAGACCAGGGCTCGGCTCACCCTAGTGTTACAGTGCACCCCAGCACCCCACAGTATGCAGTATAGCACCCTATAGTATACAGCACCACACAGTATGCAGTTTAGCACCCCACACTATACAGTACCCCACAGTATATAGTAGAGCAGTATAGCAGCCCACAGTATACAGCACCTCACGGTATACAACACCTCACGGTATACAACACCTCACTGTATACAGCACCCCAAACTATACACGATACAGCCCCCCACACTATACAGTACAGCAGTATAGCACTCCCCCCCCACTATACAGCCCCCCCCCCCACACTATACAGGCCCCCCACACTATACAGGCCCCCCCACAGTATACAGCCCACCACACAGTATACAGCCCACCACACAGTATACAGCCCCCCCCCCCCCCCCCACAGTACAGGGAGTGCAGAATTATTAGGCAAATGAGTATTTTGACCACATCATCCTCTTTATGCATGTTGTCTTACTCCAAGCTGTATAGGCTCGAAAGCCTACTACCAATTAAGCATATTAGGTGATGTGCATCTCTGTAATGAGAAGGGGTGTGGTCTAATGACATCAACACCCTATATCAGGTGTGCATAATTATTAGGCAACTTCCTTTCCTTTGGCAAAATGGGTCAAAAGAAGGACTTGACAGGCTCAGAAAAGTCAAAAATAGTGAGATATCTTGCAGAGGGATGCAGCACTCTTAAAATTGCAAAGCTTCTGAAGCGTGATCATCGAACAATCAAGCGTTTCATTCAAAATAGTCAACAGGGTCGCAAGAAGCGTGTGGAAAAACCAAGGCGCAAAATAACTGCCCATGAACTGAGAAAAGTCAAGCGTGCAGCTGCCAAGATGCCACTTGCCACCAGTTTGGCCATATTTCAGAGCTGCAACATCACTGGAGTGCCCAAAAGCACAAGGTGTGCAATACTCAGAGACATGGCCAAGGTAAGAAAGGCTGAAATACGACCACCACTGAACAAGACACACAAGCTGAAACGTCAAGACTGGGCCAAGAAATATCTCAAGACTGATTTTTCTAAGGTTTTATGGACTGATGAAATGAGAGTGAGTCTTGATGGGCCAGATGGATGGGCCCGTGGCTGGATTAGTAAAGGGCAGAGAGCTCCAGTCCGACTCAGACGCCAGCAAGGTGGACGTGGAGTACTGGTTTGGGCTGGTATCATCAAAGATGAGCTTGTAGGGCCTTTTCGGGTTGAGGATGGAGTCAAGCTCAACTCCCAGTCCTACTGCCAGTTTCTGGAAGACACCTTCTTCAAGCAGTGGTACAGGAAGAAGTCTGCATCCTTCAAGAAAAACATGATTTTCATGCAGGACAATGCTCCATCACACGCGTCCAAGTACTCCACAGCGTGGCTGGCAAGAAAGGGTATAAAAGAAGAAAATCTAATGACATGGCCTCCTTGTTCACCTGATCTGAACCCCATTGAGAACCTGTGGTCCATCATCAAATGTGAGATTTACAAGGAGGGAAAACAGTACACCTCTCTGAACAGTGTCTGGGAGGCTGTGGTTGCTGCTGCACGCAATGTTGATGGTGAACAGATCAAAACACTGACAGAATCCATGGATGGCAGGCTTTTGAGTGTCCTTGCAAAGAAAGGTGGCTATATTGGTCACTGATTTGTTTTTGTTTTGTTTTTGAATGTCAGAAATGTATATTTGTGAATGTTGAGATGTTATATTGGTTTCACTGGTAAAAATAAATAATTGAAATGGGTATATATTTGTTTTTTGTTAAGTTGCCTAATAATTATGCACAGTAATAGTCACCTGCACACACAGATATCCCCCTAAAATAGCTAAAACTAAAAACAAACTAAAAACTACTTCCAAAAATATTCAGCTTTGATATTAATGAGTTTTTTGGGTTCATTGAGAACATGGTTGTTCAATAATAAAATTAATCCTCAAAAATACAACTTGCCTAATAATTCTGCACTCCCTGTATACAGCCCACCACAAAATATACAGCCCACCACACAATATACAGCCCACCACACAGTATTCAGCCCACCACACAGTATTCAGCACCCCACTATACAGTAGTTTACAGTATATTAACATAACAGCCCCTGTCACCTTTTTCTGATGTAATCTTTACACAAAAAAGCTCCACAGTAAACTTCTGCAACATTCAGTAGGACCTGTGATGACCTCATAGCCATGTGACCAGTAATTGCTAGGTTACTGGTCACATGGTAATGATTTCATTAAGGTCCTAGAGCAAAACTCATTAAGGTCCTAGAATTAAGATCATTAAAGGGGTTCTGCACTTTCAATTAACTGATGATCTATCCTCTGGATAGATCATCAGCTTCTGATCGGCGGGGGTCCGACACCCGGGACCCCCGCCGATCAGCTGTTTCAGAAGGCAGCGGCGCTCCAGCAGCGCCGCGGCCTTCTCACTGTTTACCGCCGGGCCGCCCACTGTCGTCACGACTTGTATCAACTAGAGTGGGCGCGGCTAAGCTCTGTTCACTTGAATGGAGCTTAGCCGCGCCCACTCTAATTGATACAAGTCGTGACGTCAGTGGGCGGGCGGCCCGGCGGTAAACAGTGAGAAGGCCGCGGCGCTGCTGGAGCGCCGCTGCCTTCTGAAACAGCTGATCGGCGGGGGTCCCGGGTGTCGGACCCCCGCCGATCAGAAGCTGATGATCTATCCAGAGGATAGATCATCAGTTAATTGAAAGTGCAGAACCCCTTTAACAAAGTACGATCATGATGCCTGTGTAGCCGACAGCCTGATACCCGGGGCAGTAGCTAGCAGGGCTCAAGAGGCAGCTGCCTTGGGCCCCCCAGGAGCAACTGGGCCCAGGGCAGCTGCCCCTTTTGCCCCTTGGTAAAGACGGCCCTGCCTAGAAGTCAAGGAGCAATATTCTATTTGCCTTCCTTCCCTTGGGGAACCTACTGTAAAATTATAATGTTTCTCTCTTGTAGGCAGCTGAGACAACACTAATGCATACCTCCAAACCGTCCCAGATACGGCATGACAGTCCCGCATTGCAGTGGCTGTCCCGGTACGGGGGAGGTATGTCCCACTTTCTGGCAGCTGTTCCTGCTTCCATAGATAGCAGCGACAGCTGCCTGTAATGATAAAGCAGAGTCATCCATCGGCTCTCTGCTTCATCATTCCAGCCCCCTGTCTGCACTCTACACTGCAGGTCTGGCAGGGGGCGGGGCCAGTGGGGAGCTCCATGTGTGGACTGCTGTTGGTGTTGCTGCTGGGGAGCGAGGTAAGTATGTAAAGTTTTTTTTTACTGCTTGTGAAGGGGGCACAGCACTGGGCATATCACTGGGAGATGGGAACAGCACTGGGCATTTCACTGGGATGGGGCACAGCACTGGGCAAATAACTGGGAGGGGGCACAGCACTGGGCATATAACTGGGAGGGGGCAAAACACTGGGCCTATCACTGGGAGGGGGCACAGCACTGGTCCTATCATTGGCAGGGGGCACAGCACTGGGCCTATCACTGGGAGGGGGCACAGCACTGGGCATATCATTGGGAGGGGCACAGCTTGGGCATATCAGTTGGAGGGGGCACAGCACTGGGCATATCACTAGGAGGGGCACGGCACTGGGCATATCACTGGGAGGGGGCATAGCACTGGGCATATCAGTGGGAAGGGGCACAGCACTGGGCATATCATTGAGAGTGGACACAGCTGGGCATATTACTGTTAGGGAACACATATCTGGTATAATTACTGTGAGGGGGCACATATCTGGACATAATTACTGTGAGGGGGCACATATCTGATATAACTACTGTGTAGGGCACATATCTGAGTATAATTACTGGGAGGGGAACATATCTGGTTGTAACTAGTGTGAGGGGGTACATATTTTAGCATAACTACTGTGAGGGGGCACATATCTGGTATAACTACTGTGAGGGGCACATATCTGGGTGTAACTACTGTGAGGGGCACATATCTGGGCATAACTACTGTGAGGGGCACATATCTGGGCATAACTACTGTGAGGGGCACATATCTGGTATAACTACTGTGAGAGGGCACAATATGGGCACAAATACTGTGTGGTGGCATAAAGGGGGAATAACTACTAGGTGGGGGCATTTAGGGGCCTGGGTGGGATTAGGTGTAGAGTTATGTTTTGGGCAGAATTAGAGGCATGGCCTAGGGTGGGAAAAATTTGCTGTGGCGCACATTTTGGCCCTATTCCTTCTTTTCAAAAGAGCTGTAAGTGTATTTAGTCAGGTAAGATGCTGTGACATCAAGTGATTTTGACTCAGGTTCACTACTGTTACATCACATTTGGGTTTCAGTCATCTAAGCTTCTGTGACATCACAACTGTGTTTTACAGTAGTTAGGTAAGCCACTGTGACAGCACAAGTGGGTTTCACTTCGGTAAACTGCTGTGACATCACAATCTGATTTCAGTCAGATAAACAACTTTCAACTTTCTGTGACATCACAAGTGTAGTAAAGTGAGGTAAAATGCTGATGTTGCAAGTGGTAATATGCTGTGACATCACAATTAGTTTTAGCTAGGTAAGATACTTTGATATTTTACAATTCTTTCAGTCAGGTAGGCTGTTGTGAAATCACAATTTTACTTCTGTCATGTACAGTACTATGACATCACAACTAGTAAGAGCATCACTAGATCAAAGAGGTTTTGTCCAGGCTCTTGAATGTAGTGGACGCTGGCCTTACAACCAGGCCGTAAGTCTATCAGGCAGTAGAACAGTGAAAGTGGTCACAAAGCGATTGTCACGGGTGAAGTTTGCAGATAGCTGGAACTTATGAATAAATGAGCGACTGGCTTGATCCCAAACTAAGGAGCTTATACGTGAGCCCTATAAAACCCTAAGAGCTCTCCCTGACTGCTATGCACATGCCCACGTACCTAAGTCTGTGTGACACCTGAAAACTCTATAATAGTGAGGGGACATGACCACCGGCTCCCTGCACTTAATACGGACGGAGTCAGGGTCACCTAGAATCAAGCCAGCAAGGAAACACAATAAAATAAAGGACTTATCTGAGCAAACAGCAGAAGCAGCCTCCAGCAGTGAACACTTCATCCAGGAAGTAGTATAAACCGCAAAGTGAGGCAGTATGGGAGGGAATATAAAGGAAGACTATTAGTCTAAGTAAGTGACACCTGGCAGAAGGAAAGGAGATGAGAAAGTGAAACCAAAACAAAGAACCTCATACAAGAGGTAGAGAAGAACATCTGCCAGACCTTCTCACAGAACTGGCGGTGACAGCGATGATGTCATTAAGACTGTCTGCGCCAAAATGCAGGTGGTGCGTTGATTTCATTGCAACCAACTGAGCAAACACACCGGCAACTCAGAGCACAAGCCAGAAGAAGCCTGTGGCCTGCATGACAGATGGTGGGATGTAGCCAAAAGTCAGGTGAGCATTTTGGTTTTGTTTGTTTTTCATCACTATAGGGGGCATTATAACTACAGAGGGGCACTATAACTACTGGGGATACTTCTGGGGTGCATCATATCTAAAGGGGCACTATAGTCAGCCATTATTATTACTGGGGCACTACAGAGGGCCATTATAATTGCTGAGGGCACTTTAGGGGGTATTATACCTGTACTACAGGGGGGCAAGGTCCTTGTGTTTTGCAAAAGATCCTGATACTTGCGTGTGTTCCTGACTTGTACTTCGTTTCTGGATTCTGCTAACCGTCTGATCCCTGCCTGCTTGCCTTGACTCTCCTGTTGCCGACCCAGATTGCCTGACCTGTACTTGTGCCGACTGCCCTGACCTTTTGCCTGTCTGACTATGCCTCTGCCTCATTCTTCGGTCCTGCATTGTTGCTCTTGGTAATGACTCCACCTGCCTGACTACGCTTGTACTTCTGGTACCTTTCTCAGGTACCTCCTGTTCCGCCTGGACCAGCTGCCTCGTGTGCCTACTCTCCTCGAGAGGTAGCGACCTGGTGTTCCCTTTGGGAAAGTCTATCCCTACCATCAGTACTGTGAAGAATCGAGGGATTAATTTAGACAACGCCCTTAGGGGAGGTAGGACACGTGGCACAGTGGGTTCACACCCGCTGGTTCGTGACATGTATCTGGTCCATTATGTTATTTCCTGACTTTTTAACATTTATGCTATTTATCTATGTTGTTATTATTGAGGGCAAAAATGTATATATTTTAATTTTAAAATTATACAAATTTTATACATTTTTTATTGTCTGATTTCAGTATTTAATTTGTATATATTCTGCTCCATGCTGTGCTTTCATTGTGTCTGATGAAGAAAGTGGCACGCTTTTGAAATGTGTTGCATGAATAAAGTGACTCTGTGGTATCCTGCGCTCCTCAGCCTGCTTCTATTGGACATTTCTCTGCTTATTACTACTGGGGGCATTTTTGGGAGCTTTATCACTACTGTGGTTATATGCGGGGGGAGCATTATTATTATTGGGCACAATATGGAGGACACCACTGATAACAAGGACATTCTCTGGGAGCATTATCACTGTAGGGGGGGTGGGGGTTTACTAATGAGGACACTATGGGAGAGAATTATTACTATAGGTGGGACTTTTGGGAGCACATTCGGGACTATCTCTAAGGCACTATTAATTATAAATATAGTATTTAAGGTCATTGTGGGTACAGTATCGGGGTAAAAGAAGGATAACACCGTTGGGGCATCAGGAGGATGCAGAAAAGAAATGTGGCTGAAAGAAATCATCATGGTCTGGACTGAATTTAGAAGATGAGGGAAGAGAACATCTACATTAGAGGAAATGTCATGAATATAATAGGTATGTAGTGCAGTATTCTCCTATATGCATGATAGCGCTGAATGTACTGTCCATCCAAATATCCCTGAAGCACTGGGGTTATGGCTTGGATCAATATTTTGACACATATGAATTGGAGCTTTGGCCCCAACTCTTTTAAGACCCTAGCACAGGGGTGGCCAACCTTACAGACACAAAGAGCCAAAAAAATATACATATGACTACCAGGAGCCACAAGCTGTACATTTACACACAAGTCATCTAGGTTTTAACAAAGAAAACTAAGAGAAAAAAAATATTTTTCATCTGATCTGAGGTCTGACAAAAATATTTTTTTCTTATTTTTCATTAGCAGGGGAAAAAAAGATAAAATATATTTTTCATCAGACCTCAGATCAGACTCCTAAATCAGATCCCCAATCCTCATCTGACCTAAAATAAGATCCCCAAACCTCACCAGACCTCCAAATCAGACCCCCAATGCTCGGATCAGACAATACAAATCAGACTCCCAGAGTCAGATCTCCCCCTTCTCAGATCTGACCCCCCATGCTCAGATCTGACCCCCCCCCCAAGATCAGATCTGACCCCCCCCCCCCATGCTCAGATTGCTCAGATCAGGACCCTCATTGCTCAGATCAGACTCCCATTGCCCAGGCCATGACCCCCCCCCCCCCCCCCCCCCCCATGCTCAGATCAGAACCTCCCATGCCTAGATCAGACCCCCATGCTCAGTTCTATGATTTAAAAAAAATCTCTTCCCTCTCCTGATCAGGCACTGGGCTCTTGCTCGGGCACCTGCTACTCTGCAGATCTGACACGCTCTCTACTGTGACCTGAAGAGCACAACGTCAGGTCATAGTGTGTGTCCCCACGTACTACGTTCTCACACTGTGTGCATCAGGACATAGTGGAGAGTGAGCTGGAGCTGCAAAGTAGCAACAGTGCCCGATCAGGAAAAGAGATCTGAGCATGCGGTGGAGAGTGATCTGGCCTGACTGCTTTCCGGCTCCACAGCTAGAGCCGCACTTGAAGAAGCAAAGAGCCACATAAGGCTCAGAGCCACAGGTTGGCCACCCCTGCCCTAGTAACACCTCTGACAACTAGTTGTATTTAGTGGAACTAAAAAGCTCTCCCCAGGAACTAAGTCAAAAAAAAAGCTGCAAATGTTATAAAATAACAAAAAAAAGCTCTGGTAGACACAGTCTTTGTTTACAAAGTTGGCACATAACTTCTGCTCTCAGTCAGTGGCCTCAGCAGTCTCATGCTGTATCACTGTTTAGTTGCTGTTTTTATTTTAAATTTTTTTCAAAAGTTGGATAACCATGAGAGTAAGGCTACTTTCACACTAGTGGCACAGACCCGTCAGGTGAACAGCCTGTCGGATCCGTCATGCCACAAGTGAACTTGTGCCCCCAGACTGCCGATCCGTCCCCATTGACTATAATGGGGGCGGAGGCATGGCAGCGCACAGCAAGATGCTGCCGGAATAAAACTACGACATGTCCGACATTTATTCCGGCAGTCTCTCGCGTGCGCTGGAACTCCACCTCGCCCCCTTATAGTCAATAGGGACGGAGCGGCAGTCTGGGGGTACACGTTCACTAGCGGCAGGACGGATCCGACAGGCTGTTCATCTGACGGAACAGCCTGCCAGAGCTCCATGCTGCTAGTGTGAAAGAGCCTAAGGCTAGTTTCCAGAAAGGGCTGGAGCACTGCTAGGCCCATTGACAATAATGAGATCCGGCAGAGATCTGACCAGTTTCTGGCATTAGTGCTGGAAACAAGCACCAGTATTTGTCCGGCACAATCCCAGAAATAATGCTGGAAACATCCCGGATCCCCACCAGGTGCCATTATAGTGAAAGGGCTTCAACTGGAAACGGCAGTGTCCAGCTATGCTTGTGACGATGAATTCGGGTAGGCTGTTCCTCTGCTAGAACAGCCTGCTGAATGATTTTAACGCTAGTGTGAAACTAGCCTAATAAGTTATACGTTGTTAAAAGAAGGATAAGTGACCTGAAGTATAAGGCTAATTTCTGACAAGTGTGTCCACTGCAGAAAAACCCGCTCCGTGTGGGAAAGGGACTTCTTGCAGAGTCCAGAAAAAAAAACTTGTATGTATATATTTATTTATTTACAATGGAACTCTATTCGGATGGATGCCACTGTATGACGTCCATTAGAGGCATCCGTTTAAGGCTACTTTCACACTTGCGTTCAGAGTGGATCCGTCTGGTGTCTGCACAGACAGATCCGCTCCTATAATGCAGACGATGGTATTCGTTCAGAACGGATCCGTCTGCATTATATTTTACAAAAAAATGTACGTGTCTAAAAGTTAGTCAGACGGATCCGTCCTGACTTTGCATTCAAAGTCAATGGGGGACGGATCCGTTTGAAATTGCACCATATTGTGTCAATGTCAAACGGATCCGTCCCCATTGACTTACATTGTAAGTCTGGACGGATCCGTTTGGCTCCGCATGGCCAGGCGGACACCCGAACGCTGCAAGCTGCGTTCGGGAGTCCGCCTGCTGAGCGGAACGGAGGCCAAATGTTGCCATACTGATGCATTCTGAGCGGATCCGCATCCACTCAGAATGCATTAGGGCTGTATGGATCCGTTAGGGGCCGCTTGTGAGAGCCTTCAAACGGAACTCACAAGCAGAACCCCGAATGCAAGTGTGAAAGTAGCCTTGCCTATATGCTTTTGTATACGTTAAATATGAGACAAAAACGTAATGTGAACCCAGCCTCATTTTATTCTGTTAACACTGTTTTCACATTTAGCTTTCAGCCCTGGAATCCTTAGAAAACACCACTGATAGTAGATGATATACAAGCAGGTATCCCCAGCAGGTGGCAGAAGACACAACAACGTTGAGATATCATTTTCTTATTTCCACTGGGAGGATCTTGATATGTTGGCTGCTTCGTTGCTACTATAAAACACTCTGCATGTCAATTATTAATGAATATTTGACATCTACAGAAAACAGCTTTTATATTTATAGATTTATATATATATATATATATATATATATATATATATATATCAATCTATCAATCCATACAAAGGGTCTGTCAGCACTCCTTTAGAAATTGAAAAGCAGGGTGCCCGGGGTGATCCCTCGATTCAGGATGATGAATACACAATAAAAGTCCGCAGCACTCCTTGAAAGAAGAAAAATTGCAATTTAAGCACACATGTCAAGTGACAACGTTTCGGTTCTCTCACAGAACCTTTTTCAAGTCAGGTGAAACAAAGTGCAATAGTGCTAGTATGTATACATAGTCATTACCAATTAATTGATCAACCTATAAAAAACGTGCACTCCCCTTTAAAGGAATGTTACAATTCATTCATTTCCATACCACATTTCAGTGTGAACAGGGACGCGAAAAACGCCCCACACCTACTTCATACCAATCCATATATCATGACAGTGATTTTGATTATACACTTCACATAATCATAGTGCATATAATAAAGTGCTCAGTGCATTACAAACATATACACTAAAATGTACCTTGCTGGGAGATTGAAGCTGTATGTTCACGTGACGAACAAGGAGAATAAAGCTTGCTTCTTAACTCGCGGTGGTTCACGCTAATCCAGCGCGTCTACCACTGTCCAATGCACATGTGTCAACCCTTGTCCCTCCTATTGGGCGGTACATAACTATTGCACATCACCAGAGGCGGAGCCGGAGACCAAACTATCGCAACGTCAGTTGTCCATGTAGTGTCGGCGAGTCCAGCGCGCGCGAACGTGCCCGCGGACCTATAATCCACAGTACTCGCCGTGCATCATTCAGCATCTCCACCATTTTGTCTAAGGCCAATCTTTTGGGCAAATGTATATATCTAAAACATCCTTCTTGTTCCACAATGCTTGTATACACCAATCCAGAACCCAGCAAATCGGTTTCCTTGTTTTTCACTTATATCACACAGAGATACCAAAAATCATATTGTGGCATTATTTATAGAACTGCAGTTATACGTAACGTCCACTGGATCCACCTAATACAGCAATATAAATATATACAGAGCCATGAGGAATGGACGACAGGGCACTAGCCCACCATCCCCCCAGTTACCCTAAATCCAACATTTAAACATAGAGGAGGAGCGAATACACATGGATTTGAATATTAAACCAACTGATAAAAATACACTATTGCATTTTACTAGTGGACATCCGAAGAGGATGGTAAATTCTCTACCATTCAGTCAAATGTTGAGAGGAGGATAGTAGTCAAGGAGGACAATATAAACCAGGCTCTAAAAATATGGAGCAGTCCTTTGTGGACAGAGGCTACCCTAGGAACCTGGTACATAGACATGCAGATAGAGCAAGAAAAATGTCAAGAGAGGAATTGTTAATTACAAAACAGAAGCAAGAAATTTAAAGGTTACCTTTTGTGTCATCTTATAATGAGTTGAGCCCAAGTATTGAGGCGACATTGGGGGATACTCAGAAGTGGCCATCCTACAATAGAGGCCTTTAGAGCCTCCCCCCCCCCCCCCCCCCCTATGATGGAATATAAAAGAGCAGGGAATGTCAGAGATAGAGTAGAAGATAAATAGAAGTGATGGCTGGCACTCCACTAAATGGTATCTTCGGTGCTCAGTGATGGAGATTGCCTCCGATAATATCATAGAATAATTCACGGCACTCGAATTGAAATGAATGAAATAATAATATTTATTGTATAGAATTTGCCACCAATAGACGTCAGTTATATGGGCCAACGTTTCGGTCCTCCCGGACCTTGGTCACGGCCTATTAATTATAATAGCATACAATCAGTACAATATGGAAATAATTTTAAAAAAATATAATATTAGAAAATTTTGGCAAAAGAGAAAATATATATAAACATCTAGGGGCAAGTCTTACGTATATCTATATGCATAGTATAATACAATACTGATATAATAATCAAAGCTGCAACTGCATATAAAAAATCAATCGATCAATGAACTGATAGTGGGATAGTAATCACAGAAATTAATCAATGAATAGTCTATTTCAAAAACATTAAGGACCATCAAAGTGGTAAAAGCAAGTACATAAAACCACAGAAATTAACATCAGAGATATTCACAATAAAGATATAGTATGGTTATGGGTGTATTGAGCTCCCATGGAACAATTGAAGCTCCATGGAACAATCGCAATCTGAACATTTGTATATAAGGAAAAAAGAGAGGCTACAAATTAGATCATTGCGTCTATATGGGTATCAGTACAACAATAGTTTAACCTGCTAGATGAAAACTGATTCAGTGATTGATTTAAGAAGGAAAAAGTACTGAACCCACATAGAGAATAATTCACAAAATAAACTGCATACGTACATGTCACTTACATACCTTGAGATAAACTGGTTAGAGGAGAGTGGCGTTGCGCTGGGTGGCCTGCGCATGTCCGGTATTTATGCTGAGTCTGGTCTCGCGATACTGAGAAGACGTCATAGAACCGGAAGTCCGCATTCGCGATCGGAATAGCGGAAGTCCGGTTATCGGAAAAAATTCGCAAAAAAATTCGCAACTGCATAAAATTCGCAGGTGAGAAAAAAATCGCAATTAGTAAAAATTCGCAAATAGTGAAAAATCGCAACAAGTGAAAAAATCGCAAATATATAGAATTTTTTGAAAAATCCAAAAAAGGAAGAAGTCGGGTCAAAAAAAACAGGACCATCGACTCCTAATGCGAAAATTACACAAAGTTCATTTAGAATACTCGGTCAAAATATATATAGTTAGATATCATCCCAGTATCGGAGGGCAGACTACAGACATAATCAATAAATCAATAGACAAATAATAATAATTACAGACATATAGTTATAATTGGTATATTAGTATATTAGATGTTCATATTTGAAATATATTAATTGACATTAATATTAATAGATTAGTTAATTAAATCAAACGAGCATGATCAGGAGACTGTAGTTCCATAAAAGATAATAGATAATAATCCTACCTTCGGACATTATCATTTAGTCTGCAATAGTCATATAGAAAAGAAAGAAAAGAAAATGTTATAATTCATTGTATATAAAATTCAAAATCACGATTTAAACCTAAGGGAGCTAGTGTCTTTAATTCATGGATCCAATATGATTCACGATTTTGAAGTGTCAGTTTACGATTTCCGCCTCGACGTGATAAGGGAATATGTTCGATAATTTGGAATCTGAGTTGACTTATGTGATGACCGGCCTGAATAAAATGATGAGGTATCGGAAGTTCTGTTTTCCTACAGCGAATATCAGATTTATGTCTCCCCAACGTAAGCGAGGCCGCATGGGCATTTGATGAGATAAATAACAAAGGATGTAGCACATGTGAAAAAGCCTGTTATCTTATATGTCTTGCCCGTGTGTGGATGCGTGAAGGTACTCCCCTTCATGACATGTGTACACTGTGCACAATTTAAACAGGGAAAAGTGCCCATTTTTGGACTTGACAACATAGTCTGTCTTAATGGCTTCTTCTCAGGGCCAATATCCGCTTTAATAAGAGTATCGCGTAAGTTTTTTGGACACTTGTAACACATTCTAAATGGATTATTGAATTCCTTAATATCAGGGTAGAAATGTCACTACCAGTGGAATTCTAGGTGTACAATGTTGTGTTCTTTGAGGTCTCAACTCCTGGGTCCCCTGGGTAATCAATTTAATCTCCTTCTCTAGGAGGCCACGAGGATACCCACGTGCTTTAAACTTATCCGACATCTCCATCAAACGTTGTTTTTGCACTATTGGATCACTAACTATTCTTGACACCCTAGTAAACTGTGACCGAGGTAATGATGCTTTCGTGTTCCTAGGATGACAACTTGAATATAAAAGTAACGTATTCCGGTCTGTTGGTTTAGTGTAAATATCAATTTTCAAGGAACCAGTGGAATCCTTGGTTACAGAGGTGTCAAGAAAGTTAATTATGGTTTCATCAATATGAGCGGTAAATTGGAGACCTTTGACCGCATGATTGATATGCGTGTAGAAAGTTTGGAAAGACTCCCTATCTCCAGTCCAGATACAAAAAACATCATCAATAAATCGGCGCCATGTTAATGCATGGGCTCGAAATAATGAATGTGGATAAACATGATCCTCTTCAAACTGGGCCATAAAGAGGTTGGCATATGGGGGGGCCACATTCGCCCCCATTGCCGTACCCTTCTTTTGAATATAATAATGATCCCCAAACATAAAAAAAAAATTTGTAGAACAAATTGTAGTAATCAGTAAAAAGAAGATGGAATGGTCACTCTTATATGGAAATATAGGACACTTTATTGGGCATATATCATGGAATTGTGTGCAATAAAATTACAATAAAATGTTAAAACTAAATTTTGATCAATAATATTAAAAAATAAAATGAAACAAAAAGCAGTGTTGAATGGGTGCTGATGGCTCCAAATAAAACCCCTCTCTATCATTCACATCCAGACTTGTCCAGTCCCAGGTGCGATAGTTCTATCTGGTTTGCAGAGGTAGGTTGGTGCAAACAGCATTCACTCAGCTAAAAAATCCATATAATAGCAAAGTACATCAGATATAATTATACATCAGATATAAAGTATATAATCCTATAAACAATTAAAAAGAAATGTCACACTGTTTGGGATCTGTGAATGTCTAGATTTTTGTTGTTCACTTGTGTTTGAACACAATTGGTTAAACCGTCTGTATCAAAAGGCTGCTACAAACTGGTTGAATAATGTCAGTTTTCCTGCTGCTGACTGTTGCAATCTACTGTTTGTTTGGCTTGATTGTAGCAGAAATCATTACTTGAATAACCAGCAGTGGTTCATTTGATATGATGCTTCTTAGTTATAATACCCACTACTGTGGGCTTACCTTCACCCGCGCCGTTGGTCAAAAAAGGGACTTACTGTTGAGCTCTTACTCCGTTGAATCTGCCGGCGTCCCGGCTATGGAGCTACTCACGTCCCACGTGTCTCTCACAGGTGATGTTAGAATCCAGTCCAAAGTGAGGATCACAGACCTTTCTTTTGCCGGCGCTATTGGATGGCGTGTTGCAGTCTTTTAGAATAGATGGATTTCTTTTGTTTGTAGTGCACTAGGTAGAATCGGAAAGTGGGGTATTCATCCAAGTTTGCTTGACGCCAGACGCGTTTCGGGGAGACGCTTCCCCTTCCTCAGTGGCATACCCCCATTCCTTAAATCGAGGTAATTTATACCCGATGATGGTTCTTCAAAAGATCCGAACTGGATTTGGAATTATATTTTCAAAAGGTGGTCTGGAATTTTTGAATTCCATTCCAGTATTTTCATTCTGGTTTCAATGGGTCTTATTCTGATATATATTGCTTGTAATACTTATAATAATGTGGGTTCTCATTCCTCCCATATTTGCTATTATCATCATTTACTTGTACAATACATTTAAAAAATAAAATCCATTTAAAACAATAAATATATATGCACTCAAGGCAGTTTTCCCAAGCCTTGCGTGGAAGGGTTGTCCCTCCTCCATTGGGATTCTTTCTCAAAAAGCCTATTTAACCGAAAAAACATATAGCAAAACAAAAAAAAAATATATGTTTTTTCTTTCAAAAAACGCATATGCGATTTCAATGCGTTTTTTCTGAATTTGATGCGTTTTTCTTTCCCATTACCTTTAAATCATGATTTTAGTTCATCAAAGTGTCTGGAACATAAATATTGTTGTAAATTATTTTCTACAGACATTATTTGTAATTCTTTTTTCTTCTAAATGACTACATATTATTGATGGATAGGGGGGGCATAATATGTAGTCATTTAGAAGAATAAAGAATTACAAATAATGTCTGTAGAAAATAATTTACAACAATATTTATGTTCCAGACACTTTGATGAACTAAAATCATGATTTAAAGGTAATGGGAAAGAAAAACGCATCAAATTCAGAAAAAACGCATTGAAATCGCATATGCGTTTTTTGAAAGAAAAAACATTTTTTTTTTTTTTTTTTGCTATATGTTTTTTCGGTTAAATAGGCTTTTTGAGAAAGAATCCCAATGGAGGAGGGACAACCCTTCCACGCAAGGCTTGGGAAAACTGCCTTGAGTGCATATATATTTATTGTTTTAAATGGATTTTATTTTTTAAATGTATTGTACAAGTAAATGATGATAATAGCAAATATGGGAGGAATGAGAACCCACATTATTATAAGTATTACAAGCAATATATATCAGAATAAGACCCATTGAAACCAGAATGAAAATACTGGAATGGAATTCAAAAATTCCAGACCACCTTTTGAAAATATAATTCCAAATCCAGTTCGGATCTTTTGAAGAACCATCATCGGGTATAAATTACCTCGATTTAAGGAATGGGGGTATGCCACTGAGGAAGGGGAAGCGTCTCCCCGAAACGCGTCTGGCGTCAAGCAAACTTGGATGAATACCCCACTTTCCGATTCTACCTAGTGCACTACAAACAAAAGAAATCCATCTATTCTAAAAGACTGCAACACGCCATCCAATAGCGCCGGCAAAAGAAAGGTCTGTGATCCTCACTTTGGACTGGATTCTAACATCACCTGTGAG
This sequence comes from Bufo gargarizans, assembly GCF_014858855.1. Classification (NCBI taxonomy): domain Eukaryota; kingdom Metazoa; phylum Chordata; class Amphibia; order Anura; family Bufonidae; genus Bufo; species Bufo gargarizans. Next base: position 65,131,531 of record NC_058090.1, read on the forward strand.
AGACACGTGGGACGTGAGTAGCTCCATAGCCGGGACGCCGGCAGATTCAACGGAGTAAGAGCTCAACAGTAAGTCCCTTTTTTGACCAACGGCGCGGGTGAAGGTAAGCCCACAGTAGTGGGTATTATACTAAGAAGCATCATATCAAATGAACTACTGCTGGTTATTCAAGTAATGATTTCTGCTACAATCAAGCCAAACAAACAGTAGATTGCAACAGTCAGCAGCAGGAAAACTGACATTATTCAACCAGTTTGTAGCAGCCTTTTGATACAGACGGTTTAACCAATTGTGTTCAAACACAAGTGAACAACAAAAATCTAGACATTCACAGATCCCAAACAGTGTGACATTTCTTTTTAATTGTTTATAGGATTATATACTTTATATCTGATGTATAATTATATCTGATGTACTTTGCTATTATATGGATTTTTTAGCTGAGTGAATGCTGTTTGCACCAACCTACCTCTGCAAACCAGATAGAACTATCGCACCTGGGACTGGACAAGTCTGGATGTGAATGATAGAGAGGGGTTTTATTTGGAGCCATCAGCACCCATTCAACACTGCTTTTTGTTTCATTTTATTTTTTAATATTATTGATCAAAATTTAGTTTTAACATTTTATTGTAATTTTATTGCACACAATTCCATGATATATGCCCAATAAAGTGTCCTATATTTCCATATAAGAGTGACCATTCCATCTTCTTTTTACTATATACTTCAATCTTTGAGGGGTGACTCAAATTTTGGTTTGGAGCACCTATCCTGAGAGAGTAGAGGTGAGCGGATCCCTTTTTTTAAAATTGTAGTAATCCAATGCAAAAGATTTGTTGGTCATTGGTAAGGATCGTGGTCACCAGTGATTTGCGAACAGCCTGTACTCCCCCATCATGGGAGATGGAGGTGTACAGGCTGCTGACATCAAGGGTGACCAAAAGTGCATCAGGGGGAATTGTGCCTAGAGAGAGGATAATTTCTAAAAAATGTGACGTATCAAGTAGATATGATTTTGTATTCCGTACTAGAGGAGTAAGGACCCTTTCCAAATAAATAGATAGTGGTGCCAACAAGGAGTCAGTCGACGCCACTATTGGGTGCCCAGGTGGTTGTTGAAGGTTCTTATGTATTTTAGGCAACACGTATATAACTGGCATTATAGGATAATCATTATGTAAAAACTTATACGTGTCTTGATCAATTGTGCCAATCCCCAGATGATAATCAAGATATGACTGTATTTCTTTTTGTATAGTAAAAGTTGGATTATTATATGTAAGCTCATATGTTTCAGTGTCGGCCAACTGCCTATTAATCTCTTGTTTGTAGTAAGATTTATCCATAACTACTATGGCTCCACCTTTATCAGCTGGTTTAATTGTAATCGACTTATCAGTTCTAAGTGATTGTAACGCAAGGTATTCAACGTTTGGAAGATTTGAGTGAGACGGATAATGACCCTTCCTAAAAGAGTCAATATTCGCCTGAACCTCACTATCTACCAAACTGATGAAGGCCTCAACTGCATGTGATACTTTAGGGGGCATAAAATTACTTTTGTTCCTCAAACCTAAATGAGCTATGGACAAAGGATTAGACACTAGTGGTGATACAGATTCATCAATACGATCATCTTTAAAGTGTACTTTCAAACGAAGAGACCTAAAAAACCTGTTCAAGTCCTGCATAAATGTGAATGGTTGAAAAGAATCTCTTGGACAGAAAGACAGTCCTTTTGACAAAACACTGTATTCAGCTGGAGACAGAGTCCTAGAGGAGATATTAATAACTAGGTTAGTACCTGTGACCTGGTCAGAATCATTGAGGGTTCTGGTTTGTCGGGAGTGTCGTCCCCTGCGTATCCTTGTGGGCGTCTTCTGGTTCTGTGGCCTCGCCGGGGAAAAAAACGATATGGTCTGCGCCGTGAGGACCTGTCGCTCCCATACGAGGAGGAAGCATAATCCCCAAATTGTTGATAACCATGAGATTCCGATTCTTGCCATTGCCAGCGATAAATGCGATTTAATTGATAGTCTTCTGTATCTCGGAAGACTATAGTGCACTCAAGATTGCCTGATAAAGGCCAGTTAAGGCAAACATTTCTGAAAAGGAAGAGTACAGGGAGTTTCCCATGTTTGGGATGTGTGAACTGTAAACTTATGCACAAGGGACCAGTATTCACACATCCGGACAAACAAGAAACTTTTGACATCAAACATTATCTTACATGTGATTCATCTTGGTGTCATGGTCTTACCTCCTTGCTGTTCCCTTCGTTGGACATGTGCTGGCGGCCATCTTGGTTTCTGGGTTTTCTTGTAGCCTCCCACCCTGCGGCTCCTCCTTCCCACTGGGAGGAGCTGGATGCCTAGCTCATATATATAGGAGGTCTGTGGCTTCAGTTCCTTGCTTGGTCCTCCTGTGTTCACATGCTTCCAAGACTGCTGCTGCTTCTGGTTCCTGATCCTGGCCTCGTCTGACTACCCCGTTGGTTCCTGATTCCGGCTTCGTCTGACTACCCCGTTGGTTCCTGATTCCGGCTTCGTCTGACTACCCCGTTGGTTCCTGTTCCTGGCTTCGTCTGACTACCCTTCTGGTTCCTGACCTCTGTCTCCGCAAGACCCTGCTTCGGTTTAGCCATCCGTTCGGACTTTGCTTACGGCTTGCTCTTCAATAAAACCTTCTTATTTTCCACTTATCTCTTGTTGTACGTCTGGTTCATGGTTCCTTGACATTAGGACCAAGCCATGAATTCTGACGGTACAGGGCCACCCTCGCTACCTACGCTGGTTGCCAGACTTGATCAGCAGGATCACCTGTTGGGTCGGTTCGCTGTGGCGTTGCAAACCCTGCTTGAACGCACGGCTCATTTAGCTCCCGTTGCCGATGGGTCGGTTGTCGCTCCTGGGCCCGCTCCTACTGCCGCTCCGGTTGTTGCGCCAGAGTCTACCCTGACACCTGTTGCTGCGCCTGTGGTGTTTCAGGGTATGACCGGTTCTGCCCCCCTTCCACAGCGCTTTGGGGGAGAGCCAACTCAGTGCCGAGGTTTCCTTAACCAGGTGGGCATTTACTTCGAGTTGCTGCCACATGCCTTTCCTACTGAGAGATCAAGGGTGGGCTTCTTGATCTCGCTGCTCTCGGACAAGGCCTTAGCCTGGGCCAGCCCTTTATGGGAGAACAACAATCCGGTGGTTGCCGAGTTTTCCGGTTTTGTTGCTTCTCTTCGGAAGGTATTCGATGTGCCGGCTCGTGCTGCCTCTGCTGCGAAGCTCCTTATGTCCATCAGACAGGGTTCACGATCCGTAGCTGAATACGCCATTGAGTTTCGTACCCTGGCAGCAGAGGTGGGCTGGAATAATGAGGCTCTGGTCGCTGCTTTCTCTCATGGTCTCTCGGATGCCTTGAAGGATGAGGTTGCAGCTAAGGACCTACCAGTGGAGCTCGAGTCTCTTATTTCTTTCCTGATTTTGATTGACACCAGACTCAGGGAGAGACCTTCCTTTAAGGAGAGCCTGCGGAGGTCTCCTAACAGATTGGCGCCTACGTTTGCTGTCCCACCCGTGCCTCCCTCTCCTCCCACGCCTCCTGGGGATGACTTGTCTGGGGGTGAACCCATGCAGCGGGGGTTTGCTCGCCTGTCTGAGGGGGAGAGGGTACTCCGGAGACGCGAGGGCCGATGCATGTACTGTGGTCTCGGTGGGCATTTTCGGTTGGCATGTCCGAACCGTCCGGGAGAACACTCGCACCTGAGGTCCTGTCGGGGGCAGATCTTGGGTGGAGTCTCCTCATCCCCGGTTTCCCGTGTTGACAAACCACTGATCACGGTTGTCCTCTCCTGGGTCGGGGGCTCGGTGACGACCCAGGCGTTGGTGGACTCTGGTGCTGGTGGTTTGTTCATTGATAGAGTGTTCGTTGCCGCCAATTCCATTCCTCTGCAGCCTCGAGGTTCCCCACTGGCTCTTGAGGCGATAGACGGCAGACCCCTTCTGCCGCCACACGTGACTCATGAGACCCTTCCAGTGGGGATAGCCATTGGTGCCGTTCACAGAGAGTCGGTCTGTCTCCAGGTTATTTCGTCTCCACACTACTCGGTGGTCTTGGGGTACCCCTGGCTCCAGAAGCATAATCCGACTTTCGATTGGAGATCGGTCGAGATCCTCTCGTGGTCACCGCAGTGTGGGGCTAGTTGCATCCATGGGCCTGTCAAGTTGCTGTGTACTTCCTCGGACTCTCTGTTGCCTCCTGAATACGAAGAGTACCGGGATGTATTCGATAAGGTGCGCGCGGTTGCCCTACCTCCGCACCGCCCATACGATTGTGCCATAGAGTTACAATCCGGTGCCGTTCCTCCTCGTGGCAAAGTCTATCCACTGTCGGTAGCGGAGAATGAGGCCATGGAGGAGTACGTGAGGGAGGCGCTTTCACGCGGACACATTCGCAAATCCTCGTCCCCGGCAGGGGCTGGATTTTTCTTTGTGAAAAAGAAGGGCGGCGAGTTGAGGCCTTGCATCGATTACAGGGGTCTCAATCGCATCACGATCAAGAACGCTTACCCGATACCCTTGATTTCCGAGCTGTTCGATCGCCTCAAAGGGGCCACGGTCTTTACCAAACTCGACCTGAGGGCGGCATATAACCTGGTAAGGATCAAGGCGGGCGATGAGTGGAAGACCGCGTTTAACACCAGGACCGGTCATTATGAATCCTTGGTTATGCCCTTTGGGTTGTGCAATGCGCCCGCAGTCTTCCAGGAATTCATCAACGATGTTTTCCGTGACCTGTTGCAGCAGTGTGTGGTGGTCTATTTGGATGACATCTTGGTATATTCTGCATCCATGGAGGCCCACATTCTGGATGTCAGACGAGTGTTGCAACGCTTACGAGAGAACAAGCTGTTCGGTAAGCTTGAGAAATGCGAATTTCACCGATCCCAGGTAACCTTCTTAGGTTACATCATTTCCGCTGAGGGGTTCTCCATGGATCCTGAGAAGGTTTCGGCTGTCTTACAGTGGCCCCAGCCCAGTGGGCTTCGTGCCCTGCAGCGCTTTTTGGGCTTCGCCAATTATTATCGGAAGTTCATCAGGGACTTTTCCATGCTAGCCAAGCCTCTCACGGATCTGACCAGGAAGGGCAGTAATCCTCAGGTCTGGCCGCTCGAGGCCATCCGAGCTTTTGAGGCTCTAAAGTCCGCCTTTGTGTCGGCTCCGATTCTGTCGCATCCCAACCCTGGGTTGCCTTTTGTCCTCGAGGTGGACGCGTCTGAGACGGGAGTAGGCGCCCTCCTGTCTCAGCGTAGAACACCAGAGGGTCCTCTGCTTCCTTGTGGGTTTTACTCCCGGAAACTGTCTTCCGCGGAGTGCAACTATCAGATTGGTGACAGGGAGTTATTGGCCATCGTGCAGGCCCTTAAAGAATGGAGGCACTTGCTCGAGGGCTCGGTGGTTCCGGTTCTCATCCTGACGGACCACAAGAATCTGACCTACCTCTCTGAGGCCAAGAGATTGACACCACGTCAGGCCAGATGGGCTCTGTTCTTGTCACGTTTTAATTACGTGGTCTCCTACCTACCCGGCTCCAAGAACATCAGAGCGGATGCCTTATCACGGCAGTACTCCGAGCTGTCCGGGGAGGAGTCGATTCCGACTACGGTCATACCCCCGAATCAGATCCTGGCCGCTATTCGCACCAGCCTGACTTCTCCTCTGGGTGAGCAGATTTTGGCGGCTCAATCTGGTGCTCCCTCTGGGAGACCCAACGGCAGATGTTTTGTGCCTGAGGAGTTGCGCACTCGGTTGTTGCGAACCTACCATAACTCCAAGGCCGCAGGGGCACCCTGGAAAGAATCAGCTGTCCTGGGCGGTTTCACGTCTGTTCTGGTGGCCTTCTCTACGTTCCGACATCGCCGCATATGTAGCGGCATGCTCCGTTTGTGCCCAGAGTAAGTCCCCTCGGCACCTTCCGTTGGGCCTTTTGCAACCCATAGCCACCGGGGAGCGTCCATGGTCACACCTGGGGATGGATTTCATTGTGGACCTCCCTGCATCCCGAGGCCATACGGTCATTCTCATGATTGTGGATCGGTTTTCCAAAATGTGCCACTGTGTTCCTCTCAAGAAGTTACCCTCTGCACAAGAGTTGGCCTCGATTTTTGCCAGGGAGGTCTTCCGGTTGCACGGTTTGCCCAAGGAGATTGTGTCGGATCGGGGGAGTCAGTTTGTGTCCAGGTTCTGGCGCGCCTTTTGCTCCCAGTTGGGGATTCATCTCTCTTTCTCCTCGGCCTACCACCCTCAGTCCAATGGGGCCGCAGAACGATCCAATCAGGCCTTGGAGCAATTCCTTCGTTGCTATGTCTCCGATCACCAAGACAATTGGGTTGACCTCCTGCCTTGGGCTGAGTTTGCCAGGAACACGGCGGTGAACTCTTCCTCTGGGACGTCTCCCTTCATGGCCAATTATGGGTTCCAACCTGCCGTGTTACCGGAGGTATTCTCTCCCCAGGATATTCCGGCTGTGGAGGATCACCTTTCCGTCCTACGTGCTTCTTGGGTACAGATCCAGAGGTCCCTTGAGGTCTCTGCGCAGCGCCAGAAACTCCAGGCTGATCGCAGACGAGCGCCCGCTCCTTCCTACCAGGTCGGAGACCGCGTATGGTTGTCCACCCGCAACCTCAACCTTCGAGTGCCCACTCCCAAGCTGGCGCCTCGCTTTGTTGGTCCCTTCCGAGTGCTTCGCAGGGTAAACCCGGTAGCCTATGCCCTTGCGCTTCCTCCTGGCATGCGGATCTCCAACGTGTTTCATGTCTCCCTGTTGAAGCCACTGGTGTGTAATCGTTTCACTTCCTCGATTCCTCGGCCTCGTCCGGTCCAAGTGGGCAATCGTGAGGAGTATGAGGTGAGCAATATCCTGGACTCACGCCTGGTCCGCGGCCGGGTGCAGTTTTTGGTCCATTGGCGTGGTTATGGTCCAGAGGAGCGTTCCTGGGTTCCCTCCGCAGATGTCCATGCTCCTGTCTTGCTCCGAGCCTTCCATGCACGCTTCCCTCAGGAACCGTTCCTTACTCCGCGGAGGAGGGGCCCTTGAGGGGGAGGTACTGTCATGGTCTTACCTCCTTGCTGTTCCCTTCGTTGGACATGTGCTGGCGGCCATCTTGGTTTCTGGGTTTTCTTGTAGCCTCCCACCCTGCGGCTCCTCCTTCCCACTGGGAGGAGCTGGATGCCTAGCTCATATATATAGGAGGTCTGTGGCTTCAGTTCCTTGCTTGGTCCTCCTGTGTTCACATGCTTCCAAGACTGCTGCTGCTTCTGGTTCCTGATCCTGGCCTCGTCTGACTACCCCGTTGGTTCCTGATTCCGGCTTCGTCTGACTACCCCGTTGGTTCCTGATTCCGGCTTCGTCTGACTACCCCGTTGGTTCCTGTTCCTGGCTTCGTCTGACTACCCTTCTGGTTCCTGACCTCTGTCTCCGCAAGACCCTGCTTCGGTTTAGCCATCCGTTCGGACTTTGCTTACGGCTTGCTCTTCAATAAAACCTTCTTATTTTCCACTTATCTCTTGTTGTACGTCTGGTTCATGGTTCCTTGACACTTGGGTAATCTATGTATTATGGTGTCCATGCAAAATGCTCTACGTAGGGGAAACTACACGTGACAAAATTATATATATCTCAGGTACACGTCCCTAAATACAAATATAATGAAAGAGGACGCTTAAAATGGAGCAAAATAATAAATATTTATTGTGCTCATGTAGGAAGGGAGTGAAACCTATATAAATCAGTAAGGACCAAAACCATCTATCCTAATATAACCAGCCTCATATAAGGAAGGTATCATTACCCATTAGGAGGACTTATTATAAATATTATGGAGGGGATAGACGGACTAATAATCTAAAATCCACCGCACTAATACATGGATAAGGTGCTCCAGAAGGCAAAGTGTAGCCTATTAGATTAAAGTGCTGGCGGAGATAAATGCGATGTGTTATGAACCCTGTGAGGATTAACAATATGTAGAGATCCCACATTGATCACAGGGATTTACACACAACGCAGACACTGAACTGACCAATGACCGGCGAGTCACTGAGCAGCGGCGGTGAGTAATAGGAGCGGCCGTGCACTATGCCGACTCATAAACTCTAACCGCCATAGGTGAGTGAACCACATAGACGCTTGCTGCTGCTGGCAATAACACTCCAACAACCAGCTGGTCTAAACGCTGAGCTACGGCTCTACGCGTTTCTGTGCAGTTGATATATGCACGTCATCAGGAGCCAAGTAGCACCTACACCTAGACTGCCTAACGCTGGTGACACAGGTTTGAGATCGGCTAGATACACAGTGTGATTAACGAGATGCACCGAGACCTAGTGTGGGGGACGGTGTACTGTTTGTTATAAACATAGTCTCGGCTCTGTAATGCAGCAGCAAGCGTCTATGTGGTTCACTCACCTATGGCGGTTAGAGTTTATGAGTCGGCATAGTGCACGGCCGCTCCTATTACTCACCGCCGCTGCTCGGTGACTCGCCGGTCATTGGTCAGTTCAGTGTCTGCGTTGTGTGTAAATCCCTGTGATCAATGTGGGATCTCTACATATTGTTAATCCTCACAGGGTTCATAACACATCGCATTTATCTCCGCCAGCACTTTAATCTAATAGGCTACACTTTGCCTTCTGGAGCACCTTATCCATGTATTAGTGCGGTGGATTTTAGATTATTAGTCTGTCTATCCCCTCCATAATATTTATAATAAGTCCTCCTAATGGGTAATGATACCTTCCTTATATGAGGCTGGTTATATTAGGATAGATGGTTTTGGTCCTTACTGATTTATATAGGTTTCACTCCCTTCCTACATGAGCACAATAAATATTTATTATTTTGCTCCATTTTAAGCGTCCTCTTTCATTATATTTGCATTTGTCATCAATTAGGGACGTGTACCTGAGATATATATAATTTTGTCACGTGTAGTTTTCTCTACGTAGAGCATTTTGCATGGACACCATAATACATAGATTACCCAAGATGAATCACATGTAAGATAATGTTTGATGTCAAAAGTTTCTCCTGTGTCCGGATGTGTGAATACTGGTCCCTTGTGCATAAGTTTGCAGTTCACACATCCCAAACATGGGAAACTCCCTGTACTCTTCCTTTTCAGAAATGTTTGCCTTAACTGGCCTTTATCAGGCAATCTTGAGTGCACTACTCTATCTCTGACATCCCCTGCTCTTTTATATTCCATCATAGGGAGGCTCTAAAGGCCGCTATTGTAGGATGGCCACTTCTGAGTATCCCCCAATATCGCCTCAATACTTGGGCTCAACTCATTATAAGATGACACAAAAGGTAACCTTTAAATTTCTTGCTTCTGTTTTGTAATTAACAATTCCTCTCTTGACATTTTTCTTGCTCTATCTGCATGTCTATGTACCAGGTTCCTAGGGTAGCCTCTGTCCACAAAGGACTGCTCCATATTTTTAGAGCCTGGTTTATATTGTCCTCCTTGACTACTATCCTCCTCTCAACATTTGACTGAATGGTAGAGAATTTACCATCCTCTTCGGATGTCCACTAGTAAAATGCAATAGTGTATTTTTATCAGTTGGTTTAATATTCAAATCCATGTGTATTCGCTCCTCCTCTATGTTTAAATGTTGAATTTAGGGTAACTGGGGGGATGGTGGGCTAGTGCCCTGTCGTCCATTCCTCATGGCTCTGTATATATTTATATTGCTGTATTAGGTGGATCCAGTGGACGTTACGTATAACTGCAGTTCTATAAATAATGCCACAATATGATTTTTGGTATCTCTGTGTGATATAAGTGAAAAACAAGGAAACCGATTTGCTGGGTTCTGGATTGGTGTATACAAGCATTGTGGAACAAGGAGGATGTTTTAGATATATACATTTGCCCAAAAGATTGGCCTTAGACAAAATGGTGGAGACGCTGAATGATGCACGGCGAGTACTGTGGATTATAGGTCCGCGGGCACGTTCGCGCGCGCTGGACTCGCCGACACTACATGGACACCTGACGTTGCGATAGTTTGGTCTCCGCCTCTGGTGACGTGCAATAGTTATGTACCGCCCAATAGGAGGGACAAGGGTTGACACATGTGCATTGGACAGTGGTAGACGCGCTGGATTAGCGTGAACCACCGCGAGTTAAGAAGCAAGCTTTATTCTCCTTGTTCGTCACGTGAACATACAGCTTCAATCTCCCAGCAAGGTACATTTTAGTGTATATGTTTGTAATGCACTGAGCACTTTATTATATGCACTATGATTATGTGAAGTGTATAATCAAAATCACTGTCATGATATATGGATTGGTATGAAGTAGGTGTGGGGCGTTTTTCGCGTCCCTGTTCACACTGAAATGTGGTATGGAAATGAATGAATTGTAACATTCCTTTAAAGGGGAGTGCACGTTTTTTATAGGTTGATCAATTAATTGGTAATGACTATGTATACATACTAGCACTATTGCACTTTATGTTTCACCTGACTTGAAAAAGGTTCTGTGAGAGAACCGAAACGTTGTCACTTGACATGTGTGCTTAAATTGAAAATTTTTCATCTTTCAAGGAGTGCTGCGGACTTTTATTGTGTGTGTATATATATATATATATGTATGTATATATATATATATATATATATATATTTGGCCAAGCAATCAGGCCTTAATAAGATACTGGGAAAACAAAATGTAATAAAAAAGTTAGAAAAAAAATTTGAGGAGTGCTCCTATAACCTCGTTGCCATGATATTATTTATAACAAATGCTACCTGGTGTGGTTGTGAAATCAATAGGCACAACAATACTTAGCAGCACCTTGGTAGATTAATGACTTCTGAGCCTACTGCTAGACCTCCTTGTTAATTCTCCCATTTCTTCTGCCTTATAAATAGACCAGTGTGGGATCAAAACATGTCGCCTGCGATTTTTATCTGCATCCTTCTGCCTGGTAGCAATTTTCTATTGTCGGGACCCCAAAATGGAACCAGCAGTACCCATAACTTAGGATAGTAGATGATTTCTATGAGAAAATAAAAGGATATTGCCCCTAGAAATGCCCTGATTTAGGCTGGATAGTATTAATTTATGGATAAGCAATTTTCTGAAAGTTTCTCTGCTACATGAATGGAGTATCTTTATTTCAATGTTCACTGTTCAGTTACAAAATGTAATTATATTCAGTGAGGGATCACTGGAGAATAAAGGGTAGCTTTCTTGAATGGGAGCTGAGCTGCAGGGCCCCAATATCTAAGTACAGGAAACCCCTTTAATTGACTTCCTATGTAATTGTTCTAGTGTGTCTGAGATAGGCAACTTTGATTATAAGTCACATTAGGGACAGTTGTTAGTCATGACCATCTCTGTACAAGGCTGCGGAATGTGTAGGTGAAATAAATAATAGTAAACATAATCAATAGGTTCCCAGTGGTTGGACCACCGATTAGACTCTTGGGCTGTGTTCATAAATGGATAAATGGATGCCTCAGCCAGATACCATATAGTGGCTTCTGTCTCCATAGGGTTCATGTACACATTAAGGATGTAGGATGGAAAAGCATAGTATATTACACTTTTGAATCCTTTTTTTTTTTTCCAGCGTAGAGTGCATTGGGAAATCTTCAGATCCTTTCGTCTTCACATGCTAAAATAAAATAAAAAAAAGTCAAAATTTTTCAACATCATTCTGCACTCAAAACTGTCTTAATTGCCCCTAGCAACCAATCAGATTGATCCTTTTATTTTTTAAAGAAGCTCTGAAAAATCAAGGTTGGAATGTGATTGGTTATATGCAATATGCATTAACCTCTTAGTGACCACCCATATGTGTATTTACGGTGGTTACTAAGGGGCCTTGGGCTGGAACGCTGCCTTTTTACAGCGGCACTTCAGCCCAAGCTAGCGCTACAAAAAAGTGCAAGAGCTCCCTGCCCGCAGCTACCGGAGGTAGTTGAGGGCTGGGGGCAGTGATCAGGGACTGTGACAAGCGGTCTCTGATCACTTGATCGCCGTGATACACTGCAGAGCTGCCAGCAGTAAGCTATCTCCCTCCTCTCATGTGAGAGAAGAGGGAGAAAGTCTGCATGGATCGGGTCCCCCAGCTTCCCCATAAGGGAAAGTTGGGTCCCGATCCTCACCCCACCCCCCAGTACCTCAACAAAGATGGCGGCGGCCCGACACATGAGCACACTGTATGCCAGCCGCCACCGCCCCTGCACTGGTTCTCTCTCCTCAGGAGAGGAGAGAGAGTAATTATTTATGCCCCGATTGGGTCCCTGTAGCACCCCAATCAGGGCAATATGGCCCCCAATATTGCCCTGATCGGGGTGAAGGCCGCCCCCCCATTAAAATAAAATAAAATACAAAATGGCGCAGACATGTGCACTAGTTACTGTGCTGAAGTAACCATCAGGGACCATTACTATTGGTCCCTGATCATGTGGTCTCCATGGTAAGGGTACTTTCACACTTGCGTTTTTCTTTTCAGGCATAGAGTTCCATCATAGGGGCTCTATACCGGAAAATAACTGATCAGTTTTATCCTAATGCATTCTGAATTGAGAGCAATCCGATCAGGATGCATCAGGATGTCTTCAGTTCAGTCTTTTTGATGATCAGGACAGAGATAAAACCGCAGCATGCTACCGACAAGGAGGGCAGGGGTGAAGACTGGGTAGAGGATGATGTGGAGGACGATGAGGTCCTCGACGGCACATGGAATCAAGGTCATGCGAGTGACCTGTCTAGTTCGGAGGAAGAGGCAGTGGTCGCACAGAGCCACTAGCACTGCAGAAGAGGGAGCAGGGTGCAAAAGCGGAGCGGCCGTCCCCTGACAGTGCATCTGCTACTGCCCACCGCACCTAGGGACCGAGCACACCAAAGCCAGCTCCAAGGAGTTCCCTGGCATGGCAGTTCTTCAGACAATGTGCTGACGACAAGACACAAATGGTTTGCACACTGAGCAATCAGAGCCTGAAGCGAGGCCTAAACGTTCTAAGCCTGAACACAACCTGCATGACCAGGCATCTAAGTGCAAAGCACGAGCTGCAGTGCAGTAGACACCTCAAAACCAAGAAAGGTCTCTGGCTCCTCCTGCTTCCTCTTCTGCTGCAGTCTCAGCCTCTTCATCCCCCTCTGGAGTGACAGTGGAACCTGCCACCCCGTAAACAGAGGATGTGCCAGCAACACCACCACCTGGGTCACCAAGCATCTCTACAATGTCCCATGGAAGCGTTTAGCTGTCTATCTCCCTAACACTGGAGCGAAAGAGGAAGACCCTTCCTGGCCTTTGAAATGCTGTCATTCCCTCTGGTGGAGACGCAGAGTTTTAAAAGCCTTATGACGGTCGCTGTCCCACAGTACGTGGTTCCCAGCCGCCACTACTTTTTCCAGGCGAGCCATCCCTTCCCTGCACAACCAAGTGGGGGACAAAATCAGGTGTGCACTGAGCAACGCCATCTGTGGCAAGGTCCACCTAACTATGGATACGTGGACCAGTAAGCACGGTCAGGGACATTATATCTCCCTAACTGCACCCTGGGTAAATGCAGTGGCGCCTGGGCCTGAGGCGGATAGCAGTTTGGCGCATGTCCTTCCACCACCGAGGATTTTGTGTGTTTCTCTTTGCCTCCTGTTGCTTCCTCCTCCTACTCCGCTTCCTCATCCTCAACCGCTTCCTCATCCAGTCAGTGCAACACCTTCACCACCAACTTCAGCACAGCCAGGGGTAGCAGGCAGCAGGCAGTTTTAAAACGTATCTGTTTGGGGGACAAAGCCCTTAACGTGCAGGAGCTGTGGACGGGCATGGAACAACAGACCAATGAGTGGTGATTACTGGGTGGCCACACTGCTGGATCCCCATTACAAGGACAACGTACTGTCCTTAATTCCGTCACTGGAGCGTGATCGTAAGATGCGCGAGTACAATCGCATGCTGGTAGACACGCTGCTGATGGCATTCCCACCTGACAGCGGTGCACAGTGAAAGCACAAGGCAAAGGCAGAGGAGGAGGAAGAGGTCACCAACGCAGCTGGGGACCCGCCAGCACCTCAGAAGGCAGGGTTAGCATAGCCAAAATGTGGAAAATCTTTGTCAGCACGTCACAACAAGCACCACCAGCTGATATGGAACGTCTTAGCAGGAGGCAGCATTTCAGCAACATGGTGGAGCAGTATGTGTTCACACGCCTACACGTACTGCATTATGGGTCTGCCCCCTTCAACTTCTGGGTCTCCAAATTGGGCACATGGCCTGAGCTTGCCCTTTACACCTTGGAGGTGCTGGCCTGCCCTGCAGCCAGTGTATTGTCTGAACTTGTGTTTAGCACGGCAGGCGGCGTTATTACAGACAAGCGCAGCCGTCTGTCCACAGCCAATGTGGACAAGCTCATGTTTATTAAAATGAACCAGGCATGGATCCCACAGGACTTGTCCGTACCTTGTGCAGAATAGACATGTATACCGGCCTTACCCAGCCATTGTTATACTCCAGCGCACTTTCTCACTTTAAGAAAAAATAAATAAAGTGAAACCAAAAATCAGTGTTGGCTACCACGTTCTCCTCCACCGCCGCTTCCACCTCCATCGCTACGTCCACCGCCTCCTCAACCTCCTACTCCATATGGACCTCCACCTCCTAGATCAAGATTATTATTTTTTATTTTTAAGTACCGTAATACTTGCAATTGATAATCTAAAATGTGGTTATACTTGTGATTGATTATCTACATACTAAGCTTACCACTGTCATTGTTTGTACTTTGTCAAATCTTGATATTTATGTTATTTCCTTTACTCTGTTTATAGATTGATAAAGGCCGTTATTGGTCGAAACATAACACCAGCAGCAGATTCAATAAAAATACGCATAATTCATAAAGCTACAACCAATTTCTGGAGTTTTTCTTCATACCTCCTCTTTACTTGTCAGGGATTATGATCCCAAATACAGATGATGAGATCTTTAGCTGAATCTCTCTAGGAATAGAGTTCATGAGCAGATGTGGCTAAGGGTACTTTCACACTTGCGTTTTTCTTTTCCGGCATAGAGTTCCGTCACAGGGGCTCTATACCGGAAAAGAACTGATCAGGCATATCCCCATGCATTCTGAATGGAGAGTAATGCGTTCAGTTTGCATCAGGATGTCTTCAGTTCAGTCGTTTTGACTGATCAGGCAAAATAGAAAACCGCAGCATGCTACGGTTTTCTCTCCGGCAAAAAAAACTGAAGACTTGCCTGAACGCCGGATCCGGCATTTTTTCCTTTAGAAATGTATTAGTTCCGGATCCGGCATTCAGAATACCGGGATGCTGGATCCGTTGTTCCGGCATGCGCAGATCGGTAAAAGTGAGAAAAAATGTACAAGACGGATCCGTCGGTCCGCATGACAAGCGGAGAGACGGATCCGTCCTTGCAATGCATTTGTGAGACGGATCCGCATCCAGATCCGTCTCACAAATGCTTTCAGTCAGCGGCGGATCCGGCGGCCAGTTCCAACGCCGGAACTGCCCGCAGGAACTGCCCGATGGGTACGAACCGGATGGAAGCCATTTTTTTTTTCTCCTAATCAATGCTCCCTAGACAAAACGAGTCATTATAACTAATGAAAGGTATTTGGGAATATATTTATAATAAAGTAATATTTGCATATTTTCATTTTCTTAACTTTACAGCCTATGTTATAGTAAGAAAGAAGCTAAAGTTTATTATTCTTCACTGGACAGTTGACACTGACATTGGAAACACAGAAAAGATTGAGTAGTTTGTTTTATTTACAGCAGTGTGCTTGATTTTATGCAACTGTTTGCAAAGGGTGTGGCTAAAACACATGAAATCATTAACTAGGAGGAGAGGAGGATCCATACTTTCAGCTGTACAGAGTACGCTGCACATTAAGGTCAGTTTCACACAGCCTCATTTCCAGGATTGACCATGACTCAGCTGACCTGGACTCTCTGCGACATGAGTCACTGTGTGGCAGGCACAGCACTATGAAGTGCCTTTTGCACTGTGGTATTAGAAGAATTTTTATATCTTTGACTTTTAGTCTAACTAGACTGTCTGTTACTCTGTAATTCCTTTAGCGCCGTTCTATGGAAACAGTAGGTTTAAAGAGCACACCAAATGCTTGAAATAACTTTTTTATTAACTTCAACTCTGCAGCAGATTGCCCTTGTATAAAACACGTGTTGAATAAAGTATCATAAAATGGTGGTATGCATAAGATGGTGGATCAACTGTTTAATCTTGTCATTCAACATAAAATGGTGGATATATTTCTCTCTTGAGTATCTGTACTCTCACTTTAAGTTATTTAAGCACTTTATGATCTCTCTGAGAGGTATATCTGAGGTTAACCAATAGTTCGCTTGCTCTACTTGTTTTGCAGTTTGCTCTATACAATTGATTATGATCTGGTATGAGCAGTTCGCATTTGTATGCAATCTGTTTGGATTGTATGATTGTATGGCTCAGTAGTTCGTTTGTATGCAACTGGTAGAACTGTAAGTAAACACTGCGAGGGGTAGCTTTCTTTCAGGGGATCATCCTCACAGATAAGGCTTCAGGACACCAAGGTCCAAACAGTGCATTTATTGTGGCACACCAGAAAAAGCAAAACAAGCAAAACAATAAACACTCGCCTGTCCAAGCTCTAACTAAACACAGTATTCCTGACTCACCTAAGTCACCGTTCACACACGTGAACCCATGCAGCTTTCCCAGCCAATGTCCCACAGCCTCCTGGATGTACAGAGCACAGTACATCCACTGTCTCCAGTCCAGTGTCTCTTGTGGGGGTTGGGGCTCAGTAGTTTGCCTATAGCCCTGCGACCCTCTCAGGCGTTGCTTCATCCCCCAACTCCAGGCTATCTCCCAGCCTCGAGGTCCCTCAGCCTTGCCCAGCTGAGACCACACTCACAGAGCCTCCAGGCCTCTGTCCATGGATAACACACTCCCCCTTACTGACACCCTGGTAGATGCTTTATGCCAGCCTGAGTACCTCCAGCTGGTCTCACCTTTGGTGGAATAGGGGTGTGGACCGCACTATCCACCTCTTCCTTGCCTCTGACCTGTGTGACACCTGTCACTGTCTCACAACACTAATATAACTAGTTCAGTATACAGTTCTAATCACTATATCAACTGTTTTAAATACCTATTTTGGCCTCTTGCTTCCATAAAACATAGCTCTTAGTGGAGTGTGTGTCTGTTCAGCTCCTCTCTCTGGTGAATAATAATTTCTAGCAGCTCCTGCTAGAGAATTTCCCACACAGGCTGCGTGTGAGGCTGGCTGTGATTGGCCAATACTCCTGAGTTTGAGGCTGGCTGTGATTGGTATAGACTCCTGCCCAGCAACAACAGTTTAACTCTATGCTTTCTGTTGTTTATGCTGTGTCATTGAGCTTACCTCACATCCATATAATGAATCTTAAAGGCATATTATCTTTTCTGCTTCTGTGAACACAATATATGTAACAGTTATATGACATCCAAACGAAGTCACTGTAAATAACTCTGCTTTTGTCTTTAACACGCAAACATAGCAACTGTATTAAGGTTAGTGGCAGGTTTAGCTGTGTAGACATGTAAGCTATATTAGCAACCTAGGACAGGTCTTAGCTAGCCAGCTACTCTCCAACCAAAATTACCTATAATTCTATGTTCTTAGTGGTAGGACTTGAAGATGAATTTGAGGAATTTTCCATCAGGTTCTCAACTTCCAAGTGTCTTTTATCACTCTCAAGTAGAACAACTAACTTCTGTATAGGTCTTTCCAACTTGAGCTGAATAGTGAGACGTTTTCCTTTTTTTTTTTCATTGACCTTTACGTAAATCTTCTTCTTTTACTAAAACTATGTCACCAACTTGGACATTTCTTCGGGGTGTTTGCCATTTACTTCTTAGCATAAGATTGTCTAAGTACTCTTTCCTCCATCTATTCCAAAACTGGTCTGATAGATATTGAACTCTTCGACATCTCCTTTTAGCATATAAATCCTCTTTGGTGAACTTGCTAGGTGGTGGCTGTATGCAATCAGACTTTTTTTTTTTTTTTTTTTTTAAATATTTTATTAATTATAATACAAAAAAATACAGATCAATACAACATTTGTAATACTATAAAATCCACAAGTCCGTCTATTCCAACCCTGAGCATACTCGGCAATAATTACATAAAGACAAATGCCCATAACCATATGAGTATTGAAAATCAAATGGAGATCCCACCCTCTGGGGGAGAGGCCAGAATCCCCCAGCATCCGTCATTTAATGCCTGAGGGACCTGCCATCCCCCAGCATCTCTACAGCTTCTGCAATACTCCAGAACAACTGCACATTCTTTGCCGATACAGACAAGTAGAAAAGACCGGACTTATGAGATCTTCCCCATCCCGCCCCCCAAACCCCCCACCTTGCAGGAAAAAAAAAAAAAAAAAAAAGGAAAAAAAAAAATAATAATTCCCAATTAATTATCCGTGTCCCAATCTTCCCACAGCTGACTCCACTTTGCGCAGGATCCTCTTTGTTTGTACAGAATCCTCTCATAGTTTCTCACTTTCTCAACCAGACCCAGCCAATTACTGCAGTCTGGAGTAGAAGAGCAAAACCATGATCTGGAGATGAGAAGCCATGCAATCAGACTTAAGGTGAAGTATATGGTTAAAAGTTAAAGGGTTCAAACTTGTTGGATTATTGATGTAATCAACTGTAAGTGGACGACTGTCAATAATAGACATTACTTCATAGAATAGGGTCCTAAGTTAAGCATCATCTATTCTTCCAGTGTTCCTTTTCAACACTGAACTTAACACATTTCTTACAGTTCTGATTTGTCTTTCCCAAACTCCTGTATGGCTTTCATGTGGAGCATTCATGTGAAAATCACACAGTTTCTCGAACAAATACTCAGTTACTTTTTCTTTATCGATCTCTTTTAGAGCTTTCTTCAATTAATTATTTGCTCCAACAAAATTAGATCCTTGGTCAGATCTAAGCTCTCTGACAGTACCTCTAATGGCTATGAAACATTTCAAGGAGTTGATGAATGCATCAGTTGACATATCCTCTAACATTTCCAGGTGAATTGCTCTGGAGCTCAGACATGTAATTATTAGTCCATATCTCTTGTACTCCTTGCGGTTCTGTTTGGTGATGAATGGGCCAAAACAATCCATTCCACTATAAAGAAATGCTGGTGATGGTTTTACACGATCTGTCGGTAAATCTGCCATTCTTTGTTCTTTGGTAGGTCTATGTCCCTTTCTGCAGACTACACATTTTTTTTCAATTCTTTTTAGTGAGCATACAAAATACACAAGGTATGCAAAGTACACACAACGGTATGTACCATACGAAAATCACAATTACAATCTGTACCATGTCATATCACCTGTTCGTGTTACCAAATACACATTTTCACATATATTGTTATGGTTGTTTTTTTCACATTCAATACATTACATGAGCTCACAATTGCCTCGACATATTAGCCAGGGAGTTAGAAAGATCCTGTCGAGTATACATTGACTGCGGTGAGGAACACCACCTTTCCCATACCTTAGCAGATTTAGAGGCACACCCTCTATTTTTGTATACAATATTCTCATATGGAATGATGGAATTTACTAAGTTTTTCCATTGATTCAATGTGGGCCTTCTCTCCCCCATCCACCTAATTGCCACTGCTTTCCGTGCAAAAAACAAGGTCTCCCTCAAAAATATTCTATCATAGTGATCCCATAATTCATTGTCTAAAATACCAAAGATACATAATTTGGGGTTCATGGGTACTATGCGACCCATAAGAATAGTTAAGAAGTCAGTGATTTTTGTCCAAAACCTCTGAATGTGCGAACACATCCATATCGGATGCCAAAAATCAGCGCCTTCTATGGAGCACCTATGACAACAGGAATGTGATAGTGCACCAATTTTTGCCAAACGCAAGGGAGATAAGTATCCCTGGTGTATTATGCATAACTGAATAAACTTATTATTTATAGCTGGAGATACCAGTACCGGAGATTCTAGTAAATCTTCAATATCTTTGTCAGTAAGATCTGGTATCAATGATTGCCATTTCAATATCACCTTTAATGGGGTTAGCTTACATTTAGCGTTAAGTTAAGAGTGTATAACCCCGAAATAAATCCCTTGGGGCCCTGGGATCGAATCACCCCAATCATAGGGAATCTGGTAATCTGAATGTGGTTGGTACCAAAATGTGTCTGACGTATCTGTAAGAATCTATGAAATGAACTCCTAGGCAAGTCATATCTATTACACATTGTGTCATATGTACAGAAATTATTGCCGTCATACACATTTCCTAACAGATGCACATTATGCTGTTTCCAAAATTGAATTCCGGGTAATGATAGTAAAGATGGGAACATGGGATTATCCCATAGAGGAATATCTGGAATGTGATCCGAATAATTATGCAAGGTTATACATGCTCTCCACACTTGAATAACCAATCTATGTATTAGCAGTAGCTGTCTAGGGAATAGACTTGGTTGTTCTAAAACAGGCCACAATGATTTAATGTTCAGAATTTCAGCTAAAAGGCATTCAGATCTGGGTACTTGGATATCAATGGTCAACCAGGCCTTCAGGTAGCGCAGCTGCCCTGCTAAGTAGTAAGTATATAGGTCCGTCAAGGACATGCCCCCACACCCCCTCTGATGGTATAAAGTATCCACCGAAAGCTTGTGTCTATTAGGCCCCCACAGAAAAGGCGCTACCATGGACTTGTACTGTTGGAAGACTTTCTTTGGAATAATAAAGGGTGCATGCTCCATAACATATAAAAATTTGGGTAGGACAACCAATTTGATTAAATTGATGCGACCTGCTACCGACAATGGTAGGCCTCCCCAGACCTTAAATGTATCCTTGCAATAGTCCAAAAGAGGTCTAACATTGGAAGCATGAAAAGATTCTGCATCTTTTGTGATAGTAATACCCAAATATTTAAAGCTAGATACTATAGATAAGTCCCCATTAAGAATTTGTACGGGGTCCATGGCATATAGAGGAAAAAGTATTGATTTAGACCAATTGATTAGGAGACCAGAGAAGCGGCTAAATCCATCAATTAGTGATAAAGCTCTAGGAAGAGTAGCCTCCACCTCTGACATGAAAAGCACCATGTCATCAGCATATAAACCTGTTCTGCCCTCCCCCTGTCCCAGACTCACACCCCTGAAAATCCCATCCCCTCTAATGCGTATGGCCAGAGGCTCTATAGCTAATGCAAAGAGCAAGGGGGAGAGTGGGCAACCCGGCCTTGTGCCTCTACCCAACTGAAAGCTATATGAGCATATTCCATTTGCCAAAATATTAGACTTTGGTTCCTTATATAATATAGAAATCTATTTGATGAAATTAGGACCAATTCCAAACTGTTCCAATGTGGTAAGTAAGTATGGCCACTCTATGGAGTTGAAGGCTTTGGCCGCATCTAATGAAGGCAGCGCCTATTTCTGTTTTTTAGCTAGGCCTATCTGCGTAAACACCTGTACCCTTCTGATATTATCAGACGTAGATCTCCCAGGTAGAAAACCCGACTGATCTGGATGAATCAATGGGCTGACCACCCTGCCCAATCTAGATGCTCGAATTTTTGTCAATATTTTGTAATCCAGATTCAGTAAGGATATCGGTCTGTAAGAGCTGCATTCTGTTGGTTCCTTCTCTGGCTTCAATAAAATCACAATAGTTGCATCATATAGGGATGGTGGTAACCTTCCCCGTATAAACGACTCTTTGTACATGTGCAACAGAGGCTGAGCCATAGAGGTATTTGGAATAGATTTCCACTGGTAGCCCATCCGGACCAGGGGATTTCCCTTTTGCAAGCATGGATATAGCATCTGAGATCTCTTGAGCTGTTATCTGGGCTTCCAATATATTCCTTGACTCCTTCTGAGAGTTTAGGGATCTCAATGTCTGATAAATAACTCCTCACCTTATCCGTTGAATATTCCGCCCTCCCAGTATATAGCATCTGGTAATACTCCCTGAATCTACTGACAATGGCATCAGGTTCAGTTAGTAAAGCACCATTTACATCCCTAATTCTAAGTATCGCTGGGAAGGCTTGATTTTGTTGGATTATATGAGCTAATAGCTTACTGGATTGGTTCCCCAATTCAAAGTAAAATTGTCTGGTGAAAAATAACCTGCGCTAGGCATTCTCTTTCAGGAGGTTCAAATATTGACTACCCTTAACAAGCCAATTCTGCTTGTTTTGTTCAGTGGGATCGTTGATGTATAATCTCTCCAATACAGAGCATTCAGAAGCTACCTCTTCCTCTAGCCTAGCCGAAGCCTTTTTCACAAATGAGATGGAGGATTTTAGGCAGCCCCTCAAGTAAGCCTTCGGTGTATCCCATCTCAGCAAGGGATCCACATTGTCATCATGAATCTCTACAAACACCGCCAATTGATCTGGGATACGGTCATTGGATGAGAGAAAAGTTAGCCAGAAGGGATGTATCCTCATCGAGTGACCAGCCTTCCTAAGCCCAGGTAGAAATGTTAGAAGTACCGGTAAATGGTCAGATATTCCTTTTACCCCATATTCAATCCTATAGTCAGTAGAGCATACATCAGAGTTTCCCATAACGTAATCTATTCTAGATAGACTATTGTGACTGGTAGAGTGACAAGAGTAAATTTTGTGTTCAGGATGTTTAAGTCCCCACATGTCTATCCATCCAACTTCCGCCATTAATTTAGCTAGAGAGGATCCAAGTACATCAACACCCTCCGTGGTCCTCCTCAGGTAGAACCTATCCATGACATTAGACATAATTATGTTATAATCTCCCATGCACAGCACTCTAGCTGAAGGGTAGGAAACAGCAAAACTAATAGCCTGGTGAATTATTTGCAGAGAGGATGGGGGGGTATATACACACCCAGCAGGACATATAGCATGCCTTGGATGTATACTGCTACAATTATGTATCTACCAGCAGGATCAATCTGCATTTGCTCAAGCTCCCACCGCAATGATTTATGTATCATTATAGATACTCCTCGGGACATATTTGTATAGCAGGAGTGCTGCACCCATTGCTGCCATGGTTTTCTCAGCCTCTTGACCGTATCTGTGGTTAAGTGTGTTTCTTGCAAACACAAGATGTGTGGGTTGAATTTCCTTATCTCAGAAAATACCATGGCCCTTTTCTTAGCACTCCCTAAACCCCAGATATTCCACGACATTACTCGCATGTCCGCCATTTTGGTATACAAAACTCAATGATTCGGGTTCACTGCAAATTCGGATACCTCCCATCCCCCTCATCTAATACCCTAGCAATCTCATGTCCTGGCGAGCTCCATAGTGTAACACTGACATAGTACAAATCATTGAACACATAGAAATATAACATAGAACAATATAGAGAAGCAGGACTCGGAATACAACGTATTCCAGGCAGACGATCTTCAGTCCTGCAAGTGACTAAACAATGTCAAGGCCCCCATGGCAACAATTAAACGGGGAGTACTAATGGTAGATTTTTACCAATCTCACTGATGTTATCAGCTGTAACATGCAAAAACGCATACCCTAACTTTCACATATTTAAATGAACAATGTGTATACGCACAACTTGAAAACATTCTTATATACGATGGTGCCAACGTTATAAATGCTGCGGTCCGGTGAGGCATCTAACCTCCCACCCAACCATACATACATCTACAAATATATGTTAACTACCATTCTCATTGTAAAGCATAGGATATTATAGTATTATACGATTATCTCTAGAGGAAAGATGCCTCCCCAGCTACCCCTTTACAGCCTAACATGTTCAAGATCCTAAAACCTCACGGCAACATGTAAACGTGTAGCATAAGGCAGAACGTGAATGATAATGATGAGTTGCGCCTACCAGGTTAATACCTGCAACACCAAGGCATAGTTGAAAACAAATTGCTTTCCCAGTAGTAAGGCCATACAACTTAATAGCGTTCACCTCTCATAGTATGTTAGCATACCACAAGTGTCCCTAAGAATAGAGTCATCTGTGATCTCTGGCAGGACGGGGTCTGCTCTCCAACCAGGTGACCGCTTCTGCCGGCGAGTTGAAAAATCTGCTCCTCTCTCTGTCTGTGATCCGCAGTCGGGCTGGGTACGCCACAGAATATGGTATGTCCAGATCTCGAAGGCGCTTTTTCACTGCCACAAACTTAGCTCTGCGTTATTGTAATTCCGCAGAGAAATCCGGGAAAAGCATAACTGTGGCGTTTTCAAAGCACAAATTCTGTTTGCGCCTCGCCAGTTGAAGGATGTGATCCCTATCATTGGAATTCAGCAATCGTGCCAACAACGGGCGTGGAGGAGCTCCTGGTGGCGGTGCTTTGGCGGGAACTCTATGAGCTCTCTCTACGATGAATGCACTGGAGAAGCTTGCATCAGGAAAGGTAGACTTTAGCCATGTAGTAACGAAAGTACCAGGATCAGTACCCTCCGCTCATCTTCCGGCCACGCCCCGCAGACTACATATTTACTTATATACTTTATATATAACTTTGCTTCCTTTCACTATCCAGTAACCACCTTCTCTCAAACAGCTTTGGGTAAAACTTCTTCCTTGATGCAAGGATTTGTTGTGGTAGTGATCAATAATCAATCTAGTGAAGGTAGAGTTTTGGGGTAGAATTGCTGGATGCTTCACTCTGCTAGGTAACGATTAGTGTTGATCGAGCATCAAAGTATAATGGAAGTAAATAGGAGAACCCGAGCATTAAACCAGGCACCCCCTGCTCTGAAGAGGGGAGGGTGCCTGGTTTATAGGAAAAGGTCAGAACTTGATGTAAACACCACCAAAATGGTTCGGGAACAGCATGGAGAGGATTTCTTGATGCATCTTGGACTCCCAGGTCACTGCTGGGAACCATGTTGTCCGAGTAGTACGCCACTTTTACAGACTGACAATAATACGCACAAAACCCAAAATTTTAGAGGAAAAATTAAGAAACATTCTTTCCTGTATATTTACTTGTATATAAAGTGCAAGTGCTGCCAAAAATTACAAGGAAGAGGTACGCCGATACAACTTGTATATCACAATAGTTCAGGTAGTGGGACTCCTACACTCATAAAGCCTATGCACAAGTGAAAGGGCTGCCAAAAATTACAAGGAACCGGCATTCCAAAACACCCTTTGTTACACATGAAGGAGGGCATCATACACACCCTTGAAAAATTATGATTGGTGACCCTCAAAAACATTTGAAGCGAGGGACTGCTGATCTGACCATCTAAAACATTAGAGGGCCTGCTGCCGCATTGGTGACTCTAGATAACCTCTGGGCGATTGCAAGTCCCCGTGATGGCGACAATCCATTTGGATGTCTGCCCTATCAACTTTCGATGTTCTTTTCTGCGCCTACCATGGTTATCACAGGTAATGGGGAATCAGGGTTCGATGCCGGAGAGGGAGTTTGAGATGATCCTGTTAAAGATTGTAGGTGAGGGCCTGCAGGTGAGCTGACCCTTAAAAACATAATATGCGAGGGCCTGCAGTTGAGCTGACACTGTAAAACATTATATGCGAGGGCCTGCAGGTGAGCTGACCCTGTAAAACATTATATGGGAGGGCCTGCAGTTGAGCGGACCCTGTAAAACATTTTATGCGAGGGCCTGCAGGTGAGCTGACTCTGTAAAAAATTATATGCAAGGGCATATATGCAACGAATAAGCATGTTGATATGCTACTGCCCTCTGCTGCTCACAAAGCCTGGCCAACATGTGGAACGTTGAGTTCCAGCGCCTGCTCACGTCGCACAACAGCCGGTGAGCTGGGACAGGGAAGTGGATGTGGTCGCTGATGGTGCTTGCGAAAGTCTAGGTGCAGGGTGGGAGGCATCCTCGTTTGTGCCTGCGATTGGCCAGCACATACCATAGGGGAAGAGGAGGCAGTGGTTTGACCCGCAGACACAGATTGTGGACCCAGGCATTTGTCACACTTATTACGGTGCTTGGATGCCGTGTGACGGATCATGCTGGTGGTGGTGAGGTTGCTAGTGTTCACGCCCCGGCTCATTTTGGTGTGGCACAGGTTGCAAACTACTATTCTTTTGTCGTCCCCACTTTCCTCAAAAAAGCGCCATACTGCAGAACACCTACCCCTTGGCAAGGGAGATTTCCTCAAAGGGATGCTCTGTGGAGCAGTTGCGGGCCTGTGTGGTGTGGCCAGCCTTTTCCCTTTTGCCACCCTACTGCCTCTTCCAGCCTGTTGCGGTGTTGCAGATCCGACCCCCTCTGTACTGCTGTCCTCGCTCGGCTTTCCACCTTCCCAGGTTGGGTCAGTGACCTCATCGTCCACCACCTCCTCTTCCACTTCCTCACTCTGATCATCCTCTTGATTTGTTGACCTAACCACAAACTCAACAGTGATTGACAACTGTGTCTCATCCTCTTCATCAACCTCTTGAGACAGTAATTGCGGTTCATTTATATGACACACACAGAATCCCTGAGCAGGTTGCGACGCTCTATTTAATATGCTATAGGGTTTATGGTCACTAGGACTTTAGCTTGACTTTTGCAACCTCTCTGACTAGTAAGTTATAAAATATATCTTTAATATTTTCTCTTAAAATACATATACTTCTTGGGAAATGGTTTAAAATTCTATCTCCTGTTTATTTTATAATGTGTATTCAGATTCGACTTGTATAGTACGAGATATCTGGTCACCTCTAGAGTTTGCCTTGTCTATCTGTATACACTGTCCCACTGTTCAGCCTGCATGTCATCCCCTGAAGACGCAGAGTAAACGGCAAAACATGTAGGGATGCAGGAATAGATTTTAGTTCAGGGATTAGAGGTAGACAAGGCAAATTAGCAGAGTCCGGTGACTCTAGAGGTGACCAGATATCTCGTACTATACAAGTCGAATCTGAATACGCACGAGTAATTGTGGTTGACTCATTGGCAACTGTCTTATCATCATCCACCTCATTAAACCATAATTGCCGTTCCCCACCATCATGTTCTTGTGAATGCTTAAGAGGTTGGGAATCAGGGCACAAGATCTCATGTCCCTCTTCAAGCGTGCTTGGCAAGAGGGCCAAATCAAGTAATATCGATGAAAAGAGCTCCTTGGAATTTCTGTGTGGGACCACTTGTTTTGCCAGACTCTCCTTGGTGAGAGAAAGGAGGATCAGGGTGAGCATTCTGTTGACCAGAATCTTGGTTACTGAGACTGGACTTGGTGGAAGACAGGGTGGTGCTTAACTGACCAAAAGCATTATCTGCTGCAATCCAATTGATCACCTGGTCGCACTGGTCTAACTTCAAGAGTTTTGTCCTGTGCCTCCCTGCAAACTGGGACATGAAGCTAGGTATTGTGGATAATTGTTTTTCTTGGCTCTGGCAGCAGGCACAGTTTAAATGCGCCCAGGGCCACGGCTTCTGCGTGAACCATCAGCATCACAGCCACTTACCCGTTCCTTAATGCTCGCCTTCTTCATATTAAACATTATATGCATGCTTGACACACAAGATGTGGCACGGATGTCACAGTTCACAGCAAGCACAGTATATGGAAAAAGTACGTAAAAGTATGGAAAAAGGAAAATAGATTTCACTTATATTTTTCCTATCTCTGGCCCTGACACACAGAAGGTATTGAACAGATGTCACAAGTCACTGC
The DNA here is from genome assembly GCF_014858855.1 of Bufo gargarizans. Classification (NCBI taxonomy): domain Eukaryota; kingdom Metazoa; phylum Chordata; class Amphibia; order Anura; family Bufonidae; genus Bufo; species Bufo gargarizans. The sequence goes on from NC_058090.1 coordinate 65,159,249, forward strand.
AGTAAGGGAAAACTAGCATATTTTTTCCATAATTTTCAATACTTTATCTATAAAGGGTATCTGCAGTGACTTGTGACATCTGTGCAATACCTTCTGACACCCTCTATAGATAAAGTATTGAAAATCATGGAAAAAATATACTAGTTTTCATTTATATTTTTCCTATCTCTGGCCCTGACACACAGAAGGTATTGCACAGATGTCACAAGTCACTGCAAGAGTCACTGCTAGAAAAAGCATTGAAAATGATGGAAAAAAAAAAAAATTCTGGATATATTATATTGCTGCCACCACACACAATAGTCCTTAAAAGGACTTTTGGGTCTTTAAAACATTTTTAAACTAAATAGATTGTGATCACACTCCCTGCACTATCTGTGCCTTCCTAAGCGCAGCTCTCCCTGACTACAAATGAGCCGAACATGCGTCATTGGGTGCCATATAGCACCCGATAACGCATTCCGGACAGCCAATCACTGTAATGCCAGTAGCCAACATGGGCATTATTTATCTGCATGTTTATTGGCAGCATAACAGCTGCGAAACATGTGGGAAAGAGACTTGAGCATGGCGCTCAAGCACATGCAGTACTCGGCCGAGTACCGCCATGTGCCGAGCAACATGCTCGCTCAACAGTAGTAACAATGCATTTTCCAGTCTCCCTCCCACCTTCAGTATACCATCCTGCAGAACAAGATTAAGTTTGTACAATGGGTGGTTGTTTGGAAGCCTTTCTCTTTAATAGATACTTCAAAGAAGAACTTCTCTTTACATTCCATCCCAATCCAAGTACGTCCTGAACTGGAAGATGATCATAATTGAGATCTACATTCTTCATTGTTGATGCACGTTCAGAGTCACTGATGGATTCCAGTACCTCTCTGTTGTTTGAGATGAATTGATGAAGGCACAGGTTTCCTCTTGTGCATAACTCTTGGCTTATTTTCACTAGTTTGATTGCAAATTCTCTGGACTCTAGACTTATCTACATGAAAGTTTTTCTTCAGAAAGTTTGCTGTTGATGGGCAATGGCATGGTGCGCGCCTCCTCCTCCTCAAACAGCTGATCGGCAGGGGTGCCGGGTGTCGGACCCGAGCCGATCTGATATTGATGACCTATCCTGAGAATAGATCATCAATAAATATAACTTGGACAACCCCTTTAAAGCTGTGTGTTGTATGTAGCAGAGTTATGTATGTGTATAATATTAGTTCTGCACAGATGTGTATTTGCATAATGTCATGATCATGGAGAAAAAAAAAAAAAGAAGCTATAAGAACAGGCATGGAAGGACACTACAGAGCAAGGACAGGGGACACATTTACGTGGGCAGGTATACTTAATGAGGTGATCACATGCGCCATTGCGGTTTGTTACAATAGTCAGCAGCAAGACATAGCAGCTGACCAAAGCTGTCAACCCCCTCTACACTAGATGTCTTAGGGCCCTTTCACAGGAGCGTGTGTCCCTTGTGGGAATCATGCTCTGTGTGAGTGAGGAATCATGCAGTCTGGACTATAGAAGCGCATGGCTTAATCATGATTGATAATGCTGTGTGCCCATGCCTGACCTTTCTGCAGCAGAATCATACTGACAGCTTTATGTTACTAAGATTCTGTAACAGGCAGAGGCACACAGCATTGTCAATCATAATAATGCTATGTGCTTCTATCGTCCAGACCGCACACTCTCTCTCTCACACAGAGCGAGATTCCCGCAAGGGACATGCTCATGTGAAAGAGGCAAGAGCCATTATAGCATGAAAAATAATATATATTTTAAGGCCCATTTGAAGAGGACCTGTCACCTTCTCCTGACATTCCTGTTTTAATAGCTACATGCATTCCCCATGTAATAACAATTCTGGATCATCTAGTCTTATTATCTCTACTAGAAGTTACGAATGAATTGCTAGCAGTCTGCGGTAAGGGTACATAGGGGAGGTAATCAGTTGGGGGGGTGTACCTGCACAGTCTGAAAATGGCAGCACTGAGTGGATAGAGTGAGTTTGTGCAGTGACATCCCCCAACTGGTTAACTCTAACTTCTAGTAGAGATAATAAAGGAATGGCACATCCTAGAGCCATAAGAATAGATGCTCCAGAACTGTTATTGCACGGGAAATGCATGTAGCTATTAAAACAGACACGTCAGGAGCTTCACAGACATCTCGTGGCTTTAAGCCGGCGCTCTGCGATCCTCAGCGCTGCCTCCAATTGAGATGTATGGGAATCAGAGAGGACTTGGGCATCAGCAGGTTTCCAGCAAGGCTGTCCATGTCAAAATTCCACTTATAACAGGGATGGCCAACCTGCGGCTCTCCAGCTGTTTCAAAACTACTACTCCCAGTATGGCCAGACTGCCTACAGCTATCAGCCTACAGCAGGGCATGGTGGGAGTTGTAGTTTTACAACAGCTGGAGAGCCACAGGTCGGTCATCCCTGGCTTATAAGGGTCGCTGTGTGAACATCCACGGGCGTTGTGGGAAAATGTGCGGGTGCGTTACGGGAACACACGCGATTTTTCTGCGCGAGTGCAAAACATTGTAATGCGTTTTGCACTCGCGTGAAAAAAATTGCGCATGTTTGGTACCCAAACCCGAACTTCTTCACAGACGTTCGGGCTTGGGATAGGTGTTCTGTAGATTACAGAATGCATAGTCAAATAGCGCTGGAGGGGTTAAAAAAAATAAATAAAAATTATTTAACTCACCTTAGTCCACTTGTTCGCGTAGCCCGGCATCCCCTTCTGTCTCCTTTGCTGAACAGGACCTGGGGTGAGCATTCATTACATGAACAGGACCTGTGATTACGTCACTCCGGTCATCACATGGTCCGTCACATGATCTTTTACCATGGTGATGGATCATGGGATGGAACATGTGATGACCGGAGTGACGTCATCACAGGTCCTGTTCATGTAATGAATTCTCACCCCAGGTCCTGTTCAGCAAAGGAGACGGAAGGAGATGCTGGGCTACGCGAACAAGTGGACTAAGGTGAGTTAAATAATTTTAAAAAATGTTTTAACCCCTCCAGCGCTATTTGAATATGCATTCTGTATTCAGAATGCTATTATTTTCCCTTATATCAATGTTATAAGGGAAAATAATAATGATCGGGTCTCCATCCCGATCGTCTCCTAGCAACCGTGCGTGAAAATCGCACTGCATCCGCACTTGCTTGCGGATGCTTGCGATTTTCACGCAACCCCATTCACTTCTATGGGGCCTGCATTGTGTGGATTATCGCACCACAACGCACAAAGAGGAGCATGCTGCGATTTTCACACAACGCATAAGTGATGCGTGAAAATCACCGCTCATGTGAACAGCCCCATAGAAATGAATGGGTCGGTATTCAGTGCGGGTGCAATGCGTTCACCTCTCGCATCGCATCCGCGCAGAAAACTCGTGTGAAAGGGGCCTAAGACTCCTCACACTCACTACACATCTGGATCATTCCATCACCCCCCCCCCCCCCCACCACCACCTACTGATTTCCAAATAAGTATTTGATCCCACTATATAAAAATTGAAACTCGACCAAGATTTTTGGTTTGTTTGTCCCTGTACATAAAAAATAAATAAAAACAAGAGTAGTGCCAGAGCAGCAACCTGCTGAGGGCTCAAGCACACGTATTTTTTTTCTGTGCCTGTTCGTTTTTTATCTGTGTTTTGTGAAACGCAAAACATCCAATGGTCGTGTGCATGAGACCTAAAAGCTAGGCACACATGAGGTCACCCAACATGGCCAACCTATTGGTCATTATCGTACACTCATTACAAGGTAGTTCAACATGCCCTTCTAGACACACCTTTATAAGGAACCTATCACCATGAAAATGTTATCCAAGCAACCAGCAGCATGTCAAAGAGTAGATTGGTATACTGTATTTTCCAGACTAGAAGACGCCGTTCTTATCAAGAAAAATCTAGCTAAAAAGTGTCTGCATCTACAGCCTGACTGTAGTGTCAGACCTCCCTGCTACCTTGATCATCTAGCACAGGGATGCTCAACCTGCGGCCCTACAGCTGTTACAAAACTACAACTCCCAGCACGCCCTAATAGCTGTAGGCTGTCCGGGCATACTGGGAGTTGTAGTTGTGCATCTAAGATCTAGCAGAGCGCTCATACAGTGTGTTGCCCCATCAGTGACAGAGGTGGATGTCTGCACACTTCTCTCTCCCTGCCCGACACCGATCTGTATAAAATCAGTGCAGACAGGAGAGAAGGCAAATGCAGCAAAAAGACTGATGGTAAAAAAAAAAAAAAACACACACCCCTGGCTGAAGGTCCTCTCCAAGCTGCTTGATAGATCCCATGTCACCGGTGGGTGGGGCCAGACAGGAAGTGCAGGAAAATGAACCGAAATGAGTAAAGCTATTACTAAATATCTACCGCCTATGCTTGTATGTGTATTGCAGTGCTGTGTGTGCCAGTTACTGACATTGGCCCTTTCACTTCATTAAACCAGCAGGGAAGGTTTACATAGAAAACAGTTTTTCATTATTTTTTTTGTCTAAAACTGGGGTGCGTCTTATAGTGCAGAAAATACTGTAGATATTTTATTTATTTAAAACGAACCTGTCACCGTGAAAATGTCATGTAATCTGACAGCATGTTATATAGCAGAAGGAGCTGAACAGATTGATATATGGTTTTGTAAAAATATTCAGTATAACTTGTATTCCATTCATTAAATTCTTGCTGATTCTGAGCTTTGAAGTCAAGAAGGCAGTCCTATCGGTGATTAACAGCCATCTCTGTATACACAATCCTAGAGAGAAGGCTGTCATCACTGATAGAACCGCCTCCTTAACTTAATAAAGCTTAAAATGAACAGCAATTTAAATGAATAATTTTCCCACCAAACTATATATCAATCTGCTCAGATGCTTCTGCCCTATGACATAAGGCTGCAGATTCCACTGCACTTTCATGGAGTCAGGTTCCCTTTTATTCTGGGTACAAGAGTCATGTTGACAGAAATCACAAAAAATAAAAATACTGAATTGTATGAAACTGTATATCTGTATACTTTGGCTCATCCTTCCTTAGGCCTCTTGCACACGAACGTATTTCCTTTCGTGTCCGTTAATTATAATTTTTTTGCAGACCGTATACTGAACCATTAATTTCAATAGGTCAGCAAACAAAAAACAGAAGATACTCCGTGTGCATGCAGTTTCCGCATTTCCGTTTCGCAAAAAAATAGAACATGTCCTATTATTGTCCGCATTATGGATACATATAGTACTGTTCTTATAGGGGCCGTTCCGCAAAATACGGAATGCACATGGATGTCATCGTATTTTTTGCGGATCCATTTTTGGCGGACCACAAAATATATACGTTCGTGTGCAAGAGACCTTAAAAGTAGGGATGAGCGAACTCGAACTGTATAGTTCGGGTTCGTACCGAATTTTGGGGTGTCCGTGACACGGACCCGAACCCGGACATTTTCGTAAAAGTCCGGGTTCGGGTTCGGTGTTCGTCGCTTTCTTCGCGCTTTTGTGACGCTTTCTTGGCGCTTTTTGAAAGGCTGCAAAGCAGCCAATCAACAAGCGTCATACTACTTGCCCCAAGAGGCCATCACTGCCATGCCTACTATTGGCATGGCTGTGATTGGCCAGAGCACCATGTGACCCAGCCTCTATTTAAGCTGGAGTCACATAGCGCCGCCCGTCACTCTGCTCTGATTAGCGTAGGGAGAGGTTGCGGCTGCGACAGTAGGGCGAGATTAGGCAGATTAACTCCTCCAAAGGACTTGATTAACTGATCGATCTGCAGCTGTGGATCATTGAGCTGCTGATCCTCAATTGCTCACTGTTTTTAGGCTGCACAGACCGTTTGTCAGTCTCATTTTTCTGGGGTGATCGGCGGCCATTTTGTGTCTTGTGGTGCGCCAGCACAAGCTGCGACCAAGTGCATTTAACCCTCAATGGTGTGGTTGTTTTTTGGCTAAAGCCTACATCAGGGTGAAGCTGTCACACCAAGTGCATTTAACCAGCAATAGTCTGTTCATTTTTTGGCCATATACAAAATCAGGGGCAAGCTGCGCCTGTCACCAAGTGCATTTAACCCTCAATGGTGTGGTTGTTTTTTGGCTAAAGCCTACATCAGGGTGAAGCTGTCACACCAAGTGCATTTAACCAGCAATAGTCTGTTCATTTTTTGGCCATATACAAAATCAGGGGCAAGCTGCGCCTGTCACCAAGTGCATTTAACCCTCAATGGTGTGGTTGTTTTTTGGCTAAAGCCTACATCAGGGTGAAGCTGTCACACCAAGTGCATTTAACCAGCAATAGTCTGTTCATTTTTTGGCCATATACAAAATCAGGGGCAAGCTGCGCCTGTCACCAAGTGCATTTAACCCTCAATGGTGTGGTTGTTTTTTGGCTAAAGCCTACATCAGGGTGAAGCTGTCACACCAAGTGCATTTAACCAGCAATAGTCTGTTCATTTTTTGGCCATATCCCAGTCTAATTCTGTCACTAAATCCATACCGGTCACCCAGCGCCTAAATACTAGGCCTCAAATTTATATCCAGCTAAATCTGTCCCTAGTGCTGTAGCTGGGCGAGTTATTTAGTGTCCGTTCAAGCACATTTCTTGTTCTGGGTTGAAATACAATTCCCAATTTAGCAATTTCATAATTTAGTGGTTCCTGCTATATCAGAGCTATTTGAAATCTATCCCAAAAAGGGTATATAATATTGAAGGTGCACATTGGGTCATTCAGAATAACTTCACACACACCCGCTACTGTGTATTTCCAAGTCTAATTCTGTCACTAAACCCATACCTGTCACCCAGCGCCTAAATACTAGGCCTCAAATTTAAATCCCTCTAAATCTCTCGTTACCCACCGCTGTACTGTTGTTGCTGGGCAAGATATTTAGTGTCCGTCAAAGCACATTTTTTGTTCTGGGTTGAAGTACAATTCCCAATTTAGCAATTTCATAATTTAGTGGTTTCTGCTATATCAGAGCTATTTGAAATCTATCCCTAAAAGGGTATATAATATTGAAGGTGCACATAGGGTCATTCAGAATAACTTCACACACACGCTTCTGTGCATTTCCAAGTCTAATTCTGTCACTAAATCCATACCGGTGACCCAGCGCCTAAATACTAGGCCTCAAATTTAAATCCCTCTAAATCTCTCGTTACCCACCACTGTACTGTTGTTGCTGGGCAAGATATTTAGTGTCCGTCAAAGCACATTTTTTGTTCTGGGTTGAAGTACAATTCCCAATTTAGCAATTTCATAATTTAGTGGTTTCTGCTATATCAGAGCTATTTGAAATCTATCCCTAAAAGGGTATATAATATTGAAGGTGCACATAGGGTCATTCAGAATAACTTCACACACACGCTTCTGTGCATTTCCAAGTCTAATTCTGTCACTAAATCCATACCGGTGACCCAGCGCCTAAATACTAGGCCTCAAATTTAAATCCCTCTAAATCTCTCGTTACCCACCGCTGTACTGTTGTTGCTGGGCAAGATATTTAGTGTCCGTCAAAGCACATTTTTTGTTCTGGGTTGAAGTACAATTCCCAATTTAGCAATTTCATAATTTAGTGGTTTCTGCTATATCAGAGCTATTTGAAATCTATCCCTAAAAGGGTATATAATATTGAAGGTGCACATAGGGTCATTCAGAATAACTTCACACACACGCTTCTGTGCATTTCCAAGTCTAATTCTGTCACTAAATCCATACCGGTGACCCAGCGCCTAAATACTAGGCCTCAAATTTAAATCCCTCTAAATCTCTCGTTACCCACCGCTGTACTGTTGTTGCTGGGCAAGATATTTAGTGTCCGTCAAAGCACATTTTTTGTTCTGGGTTGAAGTACAATTCCCAATTTAGCAATTTCATAATTTAGTGGTTTCTGCTATATCAGAGCTATTTGAAATCTATCCCTAAAAGGGTATATAATATTGAAGGTGCACATAGGGTCATTCAGAATAACTTCACACACACGCTTCTGTGCATTTCCAAGTCTAATTCTGTCACTAAATCCATACCGGTGACCCAGCGCCTAAATACTAGGCCTCAAATTTAAATCCCTCTAAATCTCTCGTTACCCACCACTGTACTGTTGTTGCTGGGCAAGATATTTAGTGTCCGTCAAAGCACATTTTTTGTTCTGGGTTGAAGTACAATTCCCAATTTAGCAATTTCATAATTTAGTGGTTTCTGCTATATCAGAGCTATTTGAAATCTATCCCTAAAAGGGTATATAATATTCAAGGTGCACATAGGGTCATTCAGAATAACTTCACACACACGCTTCTGTGCATTTCCAAGTCTAATTCTGTCACTAAATCCATACCGGTGACCCAGCGCCTAAATACTAGGCCTCAAATTTAAATCCCTCTAAATCTCTCGTTACCCACCGCTGTACTGTTGTTGCTGGGCAAGATATTTAGTGTCCGTCAAAGCACATTTTTTGTTCTGGGTTGAAGTACAATTCCCAATTTAGCAATTTCATAATTTAGTGGTTTCTGCTATATCAGAGCTATTTGAAATCTATCCCTAAAAGGGTATATAATATTGAAGGTGCACATAGGGTCATTCAGAATAACTTCACACACACGCTTCTGTGCATTTCCAAGTCTAATTCTGTCACTAAATCCATACCGGTGACCCAGCGCCTAAATACTAGGCCTCAAATTTAAATCCCTCTAAATCTCTCGTTACCCACCGCTGTACTGTTGTTGCTGGGCAAGATATTTAGTGTCCGTCAAAGCACATTTTTTGTTCTGGGTTGAAGTACAATTCCCAATTTAGCAATTTCATAATTTAGTGGTTTCTGCTATATCAGAGCTATTTGAAATCTATCCCTAAAAGGGTATATAATATTGAAGGTGCACATAGGGTCATTCAGAATAACTTCACACACACGCTTCTGTGCATTTCCAAGTCTAATTCTGTCACTAAATCCATACCGGTGACCCAGCGCCTAAATACTAGGCCTCAAATTTAAATCCCTCTAAATCTCTCGTTACCCACCACTGTACTGTTGTTGCTGGGCAAGATATTTAGTGTCCGTCAAAGCACATTTTTTGTTCTGGGTTGAAGTACTATTCCCAATTTAGCAATTTCATAATTTAGTGGTTTCTGCTATATCAGAGCTATTTGAAATCTATCCCTAAAAGGGTATATAATATTGAAGGTGCACATTGGGTCATTCAGAATAACTTCACACACACGCTTCTGTGCATTTCCAAGTCTAATTCTGTCACTAAATCCATACCGGTGACCCAGCGCCTAAATACTAGGCCTCAAATTTAAATCCCTCTAAATCTCTCGTTACCCACCGCTGTACTGTTGTTGCTGGGCAAGATATTTAGTGTCCGTCAAAGCACATTTTTTGTTCTGGGTTGAAGTACAATTCCCAATTTAGCAATTTCATAATTTAGTGGTTCCTGCTATATCAGAGCTATTTGAAATCTATCCCAAAAAGGGTATATAATATTGAAGGTGCACATTGGGTCATTCAGAATAACTTCACACACACCCGCTACTGTGTATTTCCAAGTCTAATTCTGTCACTAAACCCATACCTGTCACCCAGCGCCTAAATACTAGGCCTCAAATTTAAATCCCTCTAAATCTCTCGTTACCGCTGTCCTGTTGTAGCTGGGAAAGTTATTTAGTGCCCGTCAAAGCACATTTTTTGTTCTGGGTTGAAGTACAATTCCCAATTTAGCAATTTCATAATTTAGTGGTTCCTGCTATATCAGAGCTATTTGAAATCTATCCCAAAAAGGGTATATAATATTCAAGGTGCACATTGGGTCATTCAGAATAACTTCACACACACGCTTCTGTGCATTTCCAAGTCTAATTCTGTCACTAAATCCATACCGGTCACCCAGCGCCTAAATACTAGGCCTCAAATTTATATCCCGCTGAATTTGAATACAATACATTGGGCCAAATAATATATTTGTTGTTGTGGTGAACCATAACAATGAGAAAAACATCTAGTAAGGGACGCGGACGTGGACATGGTCGTGGTGGTGTTAGTGGACCCTCTGGTGCTGGGAGAGGACGTGGCCGTTCTGCCACATCCACACGTCCTAGTGTACCAACTACCTCAGGTCCCAGTAGCCGCCAGAATTTACAGCGATATATGGTGGGGCCCAATGCCGTTCTAAGGATGGTAAGGCCTGAGCAGGTACAGGCATTAGTCAATTGGGTGGCCGACAGTGGATCCAGCACGTTCACATTATCTCCCACCCAGTCTTCTGCAGAAAGCGCACAGATGGCGCCTGAAAACCAACCCCATCAGTCTGTCACATCACCCCCATGCATACCAGGGAAACTGTCTCAGCCTCAAGTTATGCAGCAGTCTCTTATGCTGTTTGAAGACTCCGCTGGCAGGGTTTCCCAAGGGCATCCACCTAGCCCTTCCCCAGCGGTGAAAGACATAGAATGCACTGACGCACAACCACTTATGTTTCCTGATGATGAGGACATGGGAATACCACCTCAGCATGTCTCTGATGATGACGAAACACAGGTGCCAACTGCTGCGTCTTTCTGCAGTGTGCAGACTGAACAGGAGGTCAGGGATCAAGACTGGGTGGAAGACGATGCAGGGGACGATGAGGTCCTAGACCCCACATGGAATGAAGGTCGTGCCACTGACTTTCACAGTTCGGAGGAAGAGGCAGTGGTGAGACCGAGCCAACAGCGTAGCAAAAGAGGGAGCAGTGGGCAAAAGCAGAACACCCGCCGCCAAGAGACTCCGCCTGCTACTGACCGCCGCCATCTGGGACCGAGCACCCCAAAGGCAGCTTCAAGGAGTTCCCTGGCATGGCACTTCTTCAAACAATGTGCTGACGACAAGACCCGAGTGGTTTGCACGCTGTGCCATCAGAGCCTGAAGCGAGGCATTAACGTTCTGAACCTGAGCACAACCTGCATGACCAGGCACCTGCATGCAAAGCATGAACTGCAGTGGAGTAAACACCTTAAAACCAAGGAAGTCACTCAGGCTCCCCCTGCTACCTCTTCTGCTGCTGCCGCCTCGGCCTATTCTGCTGCTGCCGCCTCGGCCTCTTCCTCCGCCTCTGGAGGAACGTTGGCACCTGCCGCCCAGCAAACAGGGGATGTACCACCAACACCACCACCACCACCTCCGTCACCAAGCGTCTCAACCATGTCACACGCCAGCGTTCAGCTCTCCATCTCACAAACATTTGATAGAAAGCGTAAATTCCCACCTAGCCACCCTCGATCCCTGGCCCTGAATGCCAGCATTTCTAAACTACTGGCCTATGAAATGCTGTCATTTAGGCTGGTGGACACAGACAGCTTCAAACAGCTCATGTCGCTTGCTGTCCCACAGTATGTTGTTCCCAGCCGGCACTACTTCTCCAAGAGAGCCGTGCCTTCCCTGCACAACCAAGTATCCGATAAAATCAAGTGTGCACTGCGCAACGCCATCTGTAGCAAGGTCCACCTAACCACAGATACGTGGACCAGTAAGCACGGCCAGGGACGCTATATCTCCCTAACTGCACACTGGGTAAATGTAGTGGCAGCTGGGCCCCAGGCGGAGAGCTGTTTGGCGCACGTCCTGCCGCCGCCAAGGATCGCAGGGCAACATTCTTTGCCTCCTGTTGCCACCTCCTCCTTCTCGGCTTCCTCCTCCTCTTCTTCCACCTGCTCATCCAGTCAGCCACACACCTTCACCACCAACTTCAGCACAGCCCGGGGTAAACGTCAGCAGGCCATTCTGAAACTCATATGTTTGGGGGACAGGCCCCACACCGCACAGGAGTTGTGGCGGGGTATTGAACAACAGACCGACGAGTGGTTGCTGCCGGTGAGCCTCAAGCCCGGCCTGGTGGTGTGTGATAATGGGCGAAATCTCGTTGCAGCTCTGGGACTAGCCAATTTGACGCACATCCCTTGCTTGGCGCATGTGCTGAATTTGGTGGTGCAGAAGTTCATTCACAACTACCCCGACATGTCAGAGCTGCTGCATAAAGTGCGGGCCGTCTGTTCGCGCTTCCGGCGTTCACATCCTGCCGCTGCTCGCCTGTCTGCGCTACAGCGTAACTTCGGCCTTCCCGCTCACCGCCTCATATGCGACGTGCCCACCAGGTGGAACTCCACCTTGCACATGCTGGACAGACTGTGCGAGCAGCAGCAGGCCATAGTGGAGTTTCAGCTGCAGCACGCACGGGTCAGTCGCACTACAGAACAGCACCACTTCACCACCAATGACTGGGCCTCCATGCGAGACCTGTGTGCCCTGTTGCGCTGTTTCGAGTACTCCACCAACATGGCCAGTGGCGATGACACCGTTATCAGCGTTACAATACCACTTCTATGTCTCCTTGAGAAAACACTTAGGGCGATGATGGAACAGGAGGTGGCCCAGGAGGAGGAGGAGGAGGATGAGGAAGAGGGGTCATTTTTAGCACTTTCAGGCCAGTCTCTTCGAAGTGACTCAGAGGGAGGTTTTTTGCAACAGCAGAGGCCAGGTACAAATGTGGCCAGCCAGGGCCCACTACTGGAGGACGAGGAGGACGAGGATGAGGAGGAGGTGGAGGAGGATGAGGATGAAGCATGGTCACAGCGGGGTGGCACCCAACGCAGCTCGGGTCCATCACTGGTGCGTGGCTGGGGGGAAAGGCAGGACGATGACGATACGCCTCCCACAGAGGACAGCTTGTCCTTACCCCTGGGCAGCCTGGCACACATGAGCGACTACATGCTGCAGTGCCTGCGCAACGACAGCAGAGTTGCCCACATTTTAACCTGTGCGGACTACTGGGTTGCCACCCTGCTGGATCCACGCTACAAAGACAATGTGCCCACCTTACTTCCTGCACTGGAGCGTGATAGGAAGATGCGCGAGTACAAGCGCACGTTGGTAGACGCGCTACTGAGAGCATTCCCAAATGTCACAGGGGAACAAGTGGAAGCCCAAGGCCAAGGCAGAGGAGGAGCAAGAGGTCGCCAAGGCAGCTGTGTCACGGCCAGCTCCTCTGAGGGCAGGGTTAGCATGGCAGAGATGTGGAAAACTTTTGTCAACACGCCACAGCTAACTGCACCACCACCTGATACGCAACGTGTTAGCAGGAGGCAACATTTCACTAACATGGTGGAACAGTACGTGTGCACACCCCTCCACGTACTGACTGATGGTTCGGCCCCATTCAACTTCTGGGTCTCTAAATTGTCCACGTGGCCAGAGCTAGCCTTTTATGCCTTGGAGGTGCTGGCCTGCCCGGCAGCCAGCGTTTTGTCTGAACGTGTATTCAGCACGGCAGGGGGCGTCATTACAGACAAACGCAGCCGCCTGTCTACAGCCAATGTGGACAAGCTGACGTTCATAAAAATGAACCAGGCATGGATCCCACAGGACCTGTCCGTCCCTTGTCCAGATTAGACATTAACTACCTCCCCATAACCATATATTATTGGACTCCAGGGCACTTCCTCATTCAATCCTATTTTTATTTTCATTTTACCATTATATTGCGATGCTACCCAAAGTTGAATGAACCTCTCCTCTGCCTGTGTGCTAGGCCTAAATATATGCCAATGGACTGTTGCAGTGGTGGCTGACATGAAGCCTGATTCTCTGCTATGACATGCAGACTAATTCTCTGCTGACATGAAGCCAGATTGTCTGTTACGGGACCTCTCTCCTCTGCCTGGGTGCTGGGCCTAAATTTATGACAATGGACTGTTGCAGTGGTGGCTGACGTGAAGCCTGATTCTCTGCTATGACATGCAGACTGATTCTCTGCTGACATGAAGCCAGATCGTCTGTTACGGGACCTCTCTGCTCTGCCTGTGTGCTAGGCCTAAATATATGCCAATGGACTGTTGCAGTGGTGGGTGACGTGAAGCCTCATTCTCTGCTATGACATGCAGACTGATTCTCTGCTGTCATGAAGCCAGATTGTCTGTTACGGGACCTCTCTGCTCTGCCTGTGTGCTAGGCCTAAATATATGCCAATGGACTGTTGCAGTGGTGGGTGACGTGAAGCCTCATTCTCTGCTATGACATGCAGACTAATTCTCTGCTGACATGAAGACAGATTCTCTGTTACGGGACCTCTCTCCTCTGCCTGTGTGTGTGCTGGGCCTAAATATATGCCAATGGACTGTTGCAGTGGTGGCTGACGTGAAGCCTCATTCTCTGCTATGACATGCAGACTGATTCTCTGCTGACATGAAGCCAGATTCTCTGTTACGGGACCTCTCTCCTCTGCCTGTGTGTGTGCTGGGCCTAAATATATGCCAATGGACTGTTGCAGTGGTGGCTGACGTGAAGCCTCATTCTCTGCTATGACATGCAGACTGATTCTCTGCTGACATGAAGCCAGATTCTCTGTTACGGGACCTCTCTCCTCTGCCTGTGTGTGTGCTGGGCCTAAATATATGCCAATGGACTGTTGCAGTGGTGGCTGACGTGAAGCCTCATTCTCTGCTATGACATGCAGACTGATTCTCTGCTGACATGAAGCCAGATTCTCTGTTACGGGACCTCTCTCCTCTGCCTGTGTGTGTGCTGGGCCTAAATATATGCCAATGGACTGTTGCAGTGGTGGCTGACGTGAAGCCTCATTCTCTGCTATGACATGCAGACTGATTCTCTGCTGACATGAAGCCAGATTCTCTGTTACGGGACCTCTCTCCTCTGCCTGTGTGCTAGGCCTAAATATATGCCAATGGACTGTTGCAGTGGTGGCTGACGTGAAGCCTCATTCTCTGCTATGACATGCAGACTAATTCTCTGCTGACATGAAGACAGATTCTCTGTTACGGGACCTCTCTCCTCTGCCTGGGTGCCGGGGCCTAAATATCTGAGAATGGACTGTTCCAGTGGTGGGTGACGGGAAGCCAGATTCTCTGCTATGGAACCTCTCTCCAATTGATTTTGGTTAATTTTTATTTATTTAATTTTTATTTTAATTAATTTCCCTATCCACATTTGTTTGCAGGGGATTTACCTACATGTTGCTGCCTTTTGCAGCCCTCTAGCCCTTTCCTGGGCTGTTTTACAGCCGTTTTAGTGCCGAAAAGTTCGGGTCCCCATTGACTTCAATGGGGTTCGGGTTCGGGACGAAGTTCGGATCGGGTTCGGATCCCGAACCCGAACATTTCCGGGATGTTCGGCCGAACTTCTCGAACCCGAACATCCAGGTGTTCGCTCAACTCTACTTAAAAGGAAGATTAATAGACGCTTAATAAGTAAAGTAAGGTCTAATGGCTTGGAAAGTACAGTTTGTAATTGGATTTAAAACTGGCTGAAGGACCATGTCCAGAGAGTTGTTGTCAATGATTCCTATTCAGAATGGTCCCAGGTTATATAAGTGGTGTACCCCAAGGTTTAGCGCTGGGCCCTTTATTATTTAATTTATTTATTAATGATATTGAAGAGGGGATTATTGCACCATATCTATTTTTTAAGATGACACTAAGCTGTGTAGAACGGTATGGTCTATGGAAGATGTCCATATACTACAAGCTGACTTGAGCACTCTGAGTGATTGGGCATCAACTTGGCAAATGAGGTTTAATGTGGACAAATGTAAAGTTATGCATCTTGGTAGTAATAATCTATGTGCTTCATATGTCCTAGGTGATGTAGCACTGGGAGAGTCACTTCTAGAGAAGGATTTGGGTGTCCTTGTAGATGGTAGATTAAATTACAGCACACAATGTCAATCAGCTGCTTCTAAGGCCACCAGGATATTTTCATGCATTAAACGAGGCATGGACTCGCGGGGCAGGGATGTAATATTACCACTTTACAAAGCGCTGGTGCGGCCTCATCTGGAATACGCAGTCCAGTTCTGGGCACCAGTGCATAGAAAGGATGCTCTGCAGCTGAAAAAAGTACAGAGGAGAGCGACTAAAATGATAAGGGCCATGGAGGGTCTTAGTTATGAAGAAAGATTAAAAGAATTTAATTTATTTAGTCTTGAGAAGAGACTTCTAAGGGGGGACATGATTAACCTGTACAAGTATATAAATGGGCCATACAAAAAATACAGCGAAAAGCTGTTCCATGTAAAATGCCCTCAAAAGACAAGGGGGCACTGCCTCCGACTGGAGAGGAAAAAGTTCAGTCTCCAGAAGCATCAAAGCTTCTTTCCTGTAAGAACTGTGAATCTGTGGAATAGACTTCCTCAGGACGTGGTCACAGCAGGAACAGTGGGCAGTTTCAAAAAGGGTTTAGAAGAATTCTTAAAAGTAAAAAACATAAATGCTTATGAAAACGTGTAGAAATCGGAGTCTCACTTCCTTCTGGGATTCGCGTCCCCACCTATCTCTTGGTTGAACTTGATGAACGTTTGTCTTTTTTTAACTGTATTAACTATGTAACTATGTAAGATGGACATTGATCCAGGGATTGCCACATCTGGAGTGGGAAAGGATTTTTTTTTCGCTTCTTTTTTTGTCATCCCTTAGATCAATATAGCAGGATTACAGGTTGGACTTGATGGACCTTTGTCTTTTTCCCCACCTTAACTATGTATGCGTTTCTGTATCACTACACTTCACTGCCTCAATGAAACTAAAAACAAACCTTTATTAAATATACTAGTGTTAAAATTGCAGGTATTGGGCAGAAAGAAACTTGTAGTAGAAAAAAAAAGTTCCCAATTTCCCACTTTGAATGTTCTCCAAATCCATGTGTAATAGGTGAGTATTAGTGATGATCGTGCATGTTCGGCCGAACACCAGTTCTGTTTGAGCATCTCGATGCTCGGCACATGGCAGTATTCGGCTGAATACCGCATGTGCTCAATTACAATGCTCGAGTCTCCGCCCCGCACATTTCTTGGCTGCTACTCAGCCAATAAACGTGCAGGTAAGTACTGCCCTCACTGTAATTCCGTAGCCATGTTGGCTGCTGGCATTACAGTGATCGGCTGGCCGTAACGCTTCATCACTTTTCCAAGACAGAGTGGGGCAGCAGCAATATATATTTTTAGCGCAACCTGCGCTAAATTGCTGAAACTTTAGAGACTTAAAAGTCCTTCTAAGGACTATTGTGTGTGGCAGCAATATCTATTTTCAGCGCATCCTGCGCTAAATAGCGCACAATAGCTAGGCCGCTGCAGACAGCGACATTAGCTGCGCCACATTTTCAGTGTAAAGTGTGTGCATCCCAAAAATATCTCTGACATCCAGTGTGCTTTTTCCGTAGACAGTGTCCGCTGTGGACAGTGACATTAGCTGTGCCACATCTCCAGTGTAAAGTGTGCGCATACAAAAAATATCTGACATCCAGTGTACCTTTTTCATGGATGGTGTCCGCTGCGGACAGTGACATTAGCTGTGCCGCATCTCCAGTGTAAAGTATGTGCATCAAAAAAAAATCTGTGACATACAGTGTACTTTTTTAATAGACGGTGTCCGCTTCTGACAGTGACATTACCAGGGGCACATCTGCTGTGTAACGTGTGCACTGAAAATTTTTATCTGTGACATACAGTGTACTTTTTCTGTAGACAGTGTCCGCTGCAGACAGTGACATTAGCTGCGCCACATCTCCAGTGTAAAGTGTGCACATTCAAACAAAATCTGACATCCAGTGTACTTTTTGTGTAGACGGTGTCCGCTTGTGACAGTGACATTAGCCACGCCACATCTCCTGTGTAAAGTGTGCGCATTCCAAAAAAATCTGAGACATACAGTGTACTTTTTTAATAGACAGTGTCTGCTTCTGACAGTGACATTATCAGCGCCACATCTGCAGTGTGATGTGTGCACTGACAAAATGTATCTGTGACATACAGTGTATTTTTTTCGTAGACGGTGTCTGCTGCGGACAGTGACATTACCAGGGCCACATTTGCAGTGTAACGTGTGCGCTTCAATAATGTATCTGTGACTTCCGGTTCCGGCGCTGGTATGGAGTGACGCGTCAGGAAGAAGCTCCATGCACCTCCACAGCAAACCACCCTCTTTAGATTGCCGTACGGCTCATTTTCTCTCCCCACAGCACGGGAGCTGAACTAGAGGACGCTGCAGCTAAGGGGGAAGGAGAGGAGCAAGGTCCCGAGCCCAGCGTGCCGACCAAGATGGCGGTGGACATGCCTGTGACTGCAGAAGCGCAGCGGGGAAGATCGCCAGAGAGGATGACTGTTTTGCACCAACCCCCTCTCAGCACATGATCTTAAAAAGCTGGCCATAGAAGTGGCCAGTCATTTGGCCCCAGATCTTAAGGCCTCGTTATCGGCCACTGTACAGGCGGCACTAAATGACCTGCAGGAGGCCTTTTCCTTGCAAGAACACCGGATTAATGAACTTGAACAGCGCACAGCTTGTGCAGAGGAAGATATTGAGGGGACTAAGTCATCTGTGCAGGTGCTGAAGCGCACAATTGGAGAACTCACTGAAAAAATAGATGATCTGGAGAACCGCTCCAGGTGTAGCAATATGCGCCTTGTGGGACTGCCTGAGGAGATAAAGGGTCCTGAACTACGGCGCATCTGTGAATCAGAGTTGCCCAGAGCATTGGGACTGTCTTTTCCACGTAGAGTGGAGCGGGTAAATAGATTGGGGCTGCTCAATGTTGGGGATAGGGTACATATGGATAATGTCGTATAAAGGCAAGTTGTTTACTGTATATACAGAAAAGAGGGCGCACCATAGGGTAAAAACGTTTGAAAATTCGGATTAAATTCCAATTTGAAAGGCTCACCTTGCAGGGTTGCGCAATTATAGGCACAACTCTATTGTAGACATGTAGGAGATAATTTTAATCCCCAATATGAAGGTTGGTATGCAGCCACGGATGTAGATGTCCTCGGATAAGCGTGCCTAGGCCCACACAGAGGATTGAAATGACATGTAGAAAAGGAGCATCCCTCGGCGCAAGGAACCAACCAGAGGCGGATGATGAATCTTTCTGAAATTTTTATTGCAATCACACAACGCGTTTCGGGGAAAGGGTCCCCTTCATCAGGTGAAGAATATTGCATAGTGGACAAACATGCTGGATATATATACACAAAAATGGTCTACTGAAATTGGAGGATCCAGATCTTTGCAGCGACTCCCGAATGGTGCTACGTCATCTCAAGGACAGCGTGACAAAGACAACGCCAAGATGCCGGCAAAAGAACAGCGGAGACATCTTTGCTGGGGACTCACGCTCCTTTTCCCTTTGGACTCTCTTTTAATGGGTAAATTAGGAACAATCTTTGCCCAAGGTAGTCTTCTCTCTTATACTTATTTTGGTTCATATAGGAGGTGACGGAGGGACGCCAGGTACCAGAAAAAAATGAAGTCTGTAATATATCAATTTTGGATTATTATATAGTGAGAACAGTTCATTTTACCGCTATGTGTTGGTTTCTTATTTGTGGTCATCCAAACAATGCTTTCTTAATATTATGTTTCATTACTGTCTTTGTGAGTGATTCCATCAAGGGCCCTTTATGTGTAGTTACCATAACATGCTTAACTTAGTTACTTGGAATGTTAAAGGCCTGCATTCCCCACAGAAGCGCTTGATGGTTTTACGTCATCTTGAACGCCTGGGCGCAGACATTGCGCTTCTGCAGGAAACTCATCTTGAGGAGCCAGATTTCCATAGAATGGCAAAATTATGGGTTGGCGAGGTTTATGGATCCTCTGCAATAAAGGGAAAGGCCGGGGTACTTACTTCAATACATAAGAATCTGTCGAATAGGACACAGGTACATTTCAGGGATGAAGAGGGTAGAGTATCTGCTTTCAAACTATCTTGTCCAGCTGGGGACATAGCCGCTTACAAAGTATATGCTCCTAATGTATCCCAGGGCCGCTTTTTTTACCAAGCTGAGTGCTATGGTGTTGCAGGACCCCATAGGGGACAAACGTATGGGAGGTGACTTCAATGCTGTAGTCAGCAGGATAGAAAACCGTCAACAGGCAAATTGATCAGGGCGGGCCGTTCGACTGGATGGGGAGATTTTGACACATTTCCTTACAGACTTGGGCATGCTAGATTCCTGGAGGGTCTTACATCCTGATGAGAGGCAATTTACTCATTATTCCCACGCACATGACTCATGGTCGCGGATTGACTACTGGTTCTTGGGTTCCCAACTGCTACAGCGGGTGCAAGATGTAGTAATAGGGGAATTGGTGATTGGACCATTCCCCGATTATAATGACGATGGCTGACACGATCCCGCGCGGATTTGAATTTATTTGGAAATTCCCATCTTTTATGGCAAAATATTAATCTTTTGCAGACCTGATGAGGGGATGGTGGTTGGAATATAGCACTTTTAATCAGGAACATGGCGCGGATCCAATGCTTTTTTAGGAGGCGGGTAAAGCAGTCATGAGGGGTCGGCTGATAGCTTACATGTCCTGGCTTAAAAAAGCCACCAAGGAAAAATACCTGGAGACCAGCAATAGGGTTAAGAAGGTTTAAGGGGAATTTATACAACCCCACTCCCCTTGGCATAAATAGAACTGGATGGAGGCACGTAGGGATTTGACCTATGAGCCGACAGATGGGAAAGCTTATACAAATCTCAATGGAGCTTGAACTCTATAAATTTGGAAATAAGGCAGGCAGATTATTGGCTAACCGGGCGAAGGGGCGGCATCTGATATACTGCATATGAGACCCTGAAGGAAGGGTCTACTAGTGTTTAGGGAGTATTATTCTGGACTTTATAGTGCACCTAGTAGTAACGAAGGGGGAGCTTTGGATTTTCTCAGAGGTGTGAATTTGCCGGCCCTTTCCCCAGAGCAACTAGAGCATTTAAATAAAGCCATCACGGAGGAGGAGATACAGGCTACTATTGCTACACCATCAGGGAACAAGGCGCCGGAGCCAGACAGATATTCTGGGACTTCTATAAAATTATGGCTACTCAGGTATCGCCAGTTCTCTCCTCAATGGGAAATGCGATCCTACAGGGGAGGCGATTTACGACTCACATGACTATGGCGCATATCATACTGTTACCAAAACCAGACAGGCCCTCGAACGATCCGTCTTCATACCGCCCGATCTCCCTGATAAATCAGGATGTGAAAATACTATCCAAGCTCATGGCCAACAGGCTGGCGCTGATTCTCCCGAGTCTGATTAGCCCATAACAGGTTGGTTTTGTAAAGAGGAGGTCCGCGATCACTAATGTGCGCAGAGTACTGGCAGCCATGGATGGAGTGGCCTGCAGGACTCATCCAATTTCGGCACCTGCCTTACTCACTCTAGACACAGAGAAAGCTTTTGATAATATACATTAGGAGTGGCTGGGGCGGGTGCTGGACAAAATTGGTTTTCAGCGGGGTCTTTCAGGACCTACCTCACGAGGCTGTACTAAAGACCTCAGGCTAGACTAAGCATGCCAGGTTTCTTATCTACCCCTTTTGAATTATACAGGGGCACCAGGCAGGGATGTCCCCTGTCCCCCCTCCTCTTCAATATAGCAGTAGAACCTCTAGTGCAGTATCTTAATACACAGGGGCAATTCACTGGCATTAAAGTAGGAAATAAGGTTTTTTTTTGTGGACGACATTCTCTTATTTGTGGAAAAGCCCCAAGAGGAACTCCAAATTATATTAGACAAGATTGGGAATTTTGCCGCATTCTCGGGTTTTAAAATAAATGTGGCAGAGTGCTCTCTCCTGAGCCTGAGCAGAGGGAGAAATCTGGCTAGCCAAGATTCACACATTTGTGGAATACCTATAGCGAGTAATACAATTAAATATCTAGGAATTAAGTTAGGTCATACTGCAGACTCGTTATACAGGCTTAATTATACTCCTTTATTTCATAAAATTGCCCAGGAACTAAGGAAATGGCAGGGTCTTCCTTTGTCTCTCTTGGGGAGAGTGCATTTGGTTAAAATGATTAGCTTTTCAAGGCTTCTATACCCAATGCAAACATTGCCTGTTTTGATTAATCATATGGATATTACTAAGCTCCACAGTGACCTTATTCGTTTTTTGTGGAGAGGGAGACGTCCCCGAATAGGTATCAAAAAACTTATGGCACTTAAAATTAAAGGTGGCATGAATTTGCCAGACGTACGACTGTACAACTTGTCCTGTCTTTTTAGGCACATCATAGATTGGGTAAGGGAAACAAGCCACTACTCAGATTTTGCTTTAGAGAAGGCCTTTGTTTCACCATATGCTCCCTGTACTTAACTTCATACGATTCTGAAAGGCTTACCTATGCATCTGAGAAACTCAATTCTTTTTAGACATACCTGGGCTGCCTGGAAGGCCATCAGGAAACAATTTCGCCTTAGCCAAAAAATAGCTAAATATTTGCCTTTGTGGGATCACCCTGAATTTGCACACGGGAGATGTAATAGACTATTTAGAGAGTGGAGAGAAAAAGGTATCTTAACAGCGGCGCATATGATGCACCGGACAGAAAACAGATGGTTAATGCGGCAAAAGATCATAGATAAATATCGGTTGAGCCCCTTTCAAAAGCATCCAATTTGTACAGGTAAAACATTTCCACATTTCCTTACTGAAAGTTTATTGGATCCTTCTAGGGAAACTACTCAAACCAGTTTCGATAAAATCATACAGAGAGAGACAGGCCCACAGTCCATTTCTTGTTTGTACGCACAAATCAGGGAAGTCTTGGGAGATGGGTTACCTCAGCAGGCTTTCAGGCCTTGGGCATGAGTATTAGAAGATCAGGAGGCAGGAAACAAAATCTTGAAAGGGTGGTGGGCAGTAAGAAATAACATTATAAACGAAACTTGGAGGGACACGCATTTCAGGATCATGCATAATGCCATATATGCATTTAATCTCCCTCCAACACCGAGCAAACCAGACAGCCTGACATACTGTCCGAAATGCCATACACAAAAAACTGACTTGTTTCACGGGTTGTGGTACTGCCCAAAATCTGGGGAAGTATGGAGTCAAATGGCAAGCCTCATAAAGGATATCTGGGCACTTGATATACCACTTGACCCTATGATCTATCTTTTCCATTACTGGGAGAAGGAAGGGGAGGAAGGCCTGGTAGAACAGAAGCTGCCGGTTCCGTTTCATGCTGTCTCGTCACGAAGAGGAGCCTGTTGCAGAACTGTCTAGAACCTGCCTACCCCACGAAGGAACATATACTACAGAACTTAAAAAACTTACTGACCTTGGAAAGAAGGGAAATAGAGAGAAACAAAGAAAAGAAAATAGGGAAGTTTATCAGAAAATGGCGAGGTTTCTTGACACGCATCCTCTCGGATTCAGAGATAGATAACATAATGAAGCCTTTTACTTTAACAAAATGGTATCTGACTGAACAATTGAAAGGTTCCCTAGGTAGATTACAACAGAGATATTGTCTTTTATAGGGATACATTCCCTACCTAGGGAACATCCTTATTGTCGGTGTATTCCATTATGTGCACCCTTACTGCCAGAAAGAGCCCAGACCCATTATACAGGTCATTCTCAAAAAATTAGCATATTGTGATAAAGTTCATTATTTTCTGTAATGTACTGATAAACATTAGACTTTCATATATTTTAGATTCATTACACACCAACTGAAGTAGTTCAAGCCTTTTATTGTTTTAATATTGATGATTTTGGCATACAGCTCATGAAAACCCAAATTTCCTATCTCAAAAAATTAGCATATCATGAAAAGGTTCTCTAAACGAGCTATTAACCTAATCATCTGAATCAACTAATTAACTCTAAACACCTGCAAAAGATTCCTGAGGCTTTTAAAAACTCCCAGCCTGGTTCATTACTCAAAACCGCAATCATGGGTAAGGCTACTTTCACACTAGCGTTCGGGTTTCCGTTCGTGAGCTCCGTTTGAAGGAGCTCACGAGCGGACCCGAACGCAGCCGTCCAGCCCTGATGCAGTCTGAATGGAGGCGGATCCGCTCAGACTGCATCAGTCTGGTGGCGTTCAGCCTCCGCTCCGCTCGCCTCCGCACGGACAGGCGGACAGCTGAACGCTGCTTGCAGCGTTCGGGTGTCCGCCTGGCCGTTCGGAGGCGTGCGGATCCGTGCGGATCCGTCCAGACTTTCAATGTAAGTCAATGGGGACGGATCCGTTTGAAGATGCCACAATGTGGCTCAATCTTCAAGCGGATCCGTCCCCCATTGACTTTACATTGAAAGTCTGGACGGATCCGTACTAGGCTATTTTCACACTTAGCTTTTTTTTGCTAAAATAATGCAGACGGATCCGTACTGAACGGAGCCTCCGTCTGCATTATTATGATCAGATCCGTTCAGAACGGATCCGATCGAACGCTAGTGTGAAAGTAGCCTAAGACTGCCGACCTGACTGCTGTCCAGAAGGCCATTATTGACACCCTCAAGCAAGAGGGTAAGACACAGAAAGAAATTTCTGAACGAATAGGCTGTTCCCAGAGTGCTGTATCAAGGCACCTCAGTGGGAAGTCTGTGGGAAGGAAAAAGTGTGGCAGAAAACGCTGCACAACGAGAAGAGGTGACCGGACCCTGAGGAAGATTGTGGAGAAGGACCGATTCCAGACCTTGGGGGACCTGCAGGAAGCAGTGGACTGAGTCTGGAGTAGAAACATCCAGAGCCACCGTGTTACAGGCGTGTGCAGGAAATGGGCTACAGGTGCCGCATTCCCCAGGTCAAGCCACTTTTGAACCAGAAACAGCGGCAGAAGCGCCTGACCTGGGCTACAGAGAAGCAGCACTGGACTGTTGCATGTCATTCGGAAATCAAGGTGCCAGAGTCTGGAGGAAGACTGGGGAGAGGGAAATGCCAAAATGCCTGAAGTCCAGTGTCAAGTACCCACAGTCAGTGATGGTCTGTGGTGCCATGTCAGCAGCTGGTGTTGGTCCACTGTGTTTTATCAAGGGCAGGGTCAATGCAGCTAGCTATCAGGAGATTTTGGAGCACTTCATGCTCCCATCTGCTGAAAAGCTTTATGGAGATGAAGATTTCATTTTTCAGCACGACCTGGCACCTGCTCACAGTGCCAACACCACTGGTAAATGGTTTACTGACCATGGTATTACTGGGCTCAATTGGCCTGCCAACTCTCCGGACCTGAACCCCATAGAGAATCTGTGGGATATTGGGAAGAGAAAGTTGAGAGACGCAAGACCCAACACTCTCGATGAGCTTAAGGCCGCTATCGAAGCATCCTGGGCCTCCATAACACCTCAGCAGTGCCACAGGCTGATTGCCTCCATGCCACGCCGCATTGAAGCAGTGATTTCTGCAAAAGGATTCCCCACCAAGTATTGAGTGCATAACTGAACATAATTATTTGAACGTTGACTTTTTTTTGTATTAAAAACACTTTTCTTTTATTGGTCGGATGAAATATGCTAATTTTTTGAGATAGGAAATTTGGGTTTTCATGAGCTGTATGCCAAAATCATCAATATTAAAACAATAAAAGGCTTGAACTACTTCAGTTGGTGTGTAATGAATCTAAAATATATGAAAGTCTAATGTTTATCAGTACGTTACAGAAAATAATGAACTTTATCACAATATGCTAATTTTTTTAGAAGGACCTGTAGTGTAATACAATATAATACAAGACAGTTGTTTTGTTTGGTTTTGTTTCTGATATGTTTTGTTCTTATTATAATGTAAAATGTTCACCATGTTATACATAATTCTGTGGTCCGCTCTACCTGAGCATATATATTTTTTGTGAACAAATAAAATTGTTGAAAAAAAAACATAAATAAAAATAATGTATCTGTGACATACAGTGTACTTTGTCAATAGACGGTGTCCGCTTCTGACAGTGACATTACCAGGGGCACATCTGCAGCGTAATGTGTGCGTTAAAAAAATGTATCTTTCACATACAGTGTACTTTTCTGCGGACAGTGAAATTACCGGTGGTACCTCTCCTGTATAACATTTCCTCATCCCAAATACCTGTGAAATTCACTGTCATTTTTCATTAGCCGCTGGTGACAGCATTGACATTATCTATGGGATATCACCTGTATGATGTTTCCACATCCCAAATACCTTTTTAAATTTGTCTGCGCATCACTTCCAAATCCTACGCTACTGTGCGTGTGACAGACTTTCAATCATATATAACATTTAATATGAAGAAGGGAGCTGATGGTGCACGCAGAGGCTGTGGCCCTTGGCGTGGTAATACTCTGCCTGCTGCCAGAGCACAAGAAAAACAATCATCCACGATACCTAGCTTCATGTCCCAGTTTGCAGGGCGGCGCAGGACACCACTCTTGAAGTCAGACCAGTGCGCTCAGGTGGTCGGTTGGATTGCAGCAGATAATGCTTCCAGTCAGTTAAGCACTACGCCGTCTTCCTCCAAGTTCAGTCTCAGTAGCCAAGAGTCTGCTCAACCCAATCCTCACCCTGATACTCCTTCCTCCCACCATGGAGAGTCTGGGCAAACAAGTGATCCCACACTCGGATATTCCGAGGAGCTCTTTTCAACGCCATTCCTTGATTTGACCCTCTCGCCAAACATGCTTGAAGAGGGACAGATCTTGTGCCCCGATTCCCAAACTCTTGAGCATCCACAATCACAAGAATATGACGGTGGGGAACGACATTTACAGTTTAATGCGGTGGATGATGATGAGACACAGTTGCCAATAACTCAATGGCAATTACTGTCTCAAGAGGTTGATAAAGAGGATGAGACACAGTTGTCAATAACTGAGGTAGTGGTTAGGTCAACAAGTCAGGAGGATGAGCAGAGGGAGAAAGTGGAAGAGTAGGTGGTGGATGATGAAGTCACTGACCCAACCTGGGAAGGTGGAAAGCGAGCGAGGACAGCAGTACAGAGGGACAGGGATCTGCTGCACCGCAACAGGCTGGAAGAGGCAGTGGGGTGGCAAAAGGGAGAAGGAGGGCCACACCAAACAGGCCTGCAACTGTTCCCTGGAGCACCCCTTGCGGAAATCTCCCTTGCCAAGGGGTAGGTGTTCCGCAGTCTGGTGCTTTTTTGAGGAAAGTACGGACAAAAGAATTGTAATTTTCAACCTGTGCCATACAAAAATTAGCAGGGGCATGAACACTAGCAACCTCACCACCACCAGCATGATCCGCCACATGGCATCAAAGCACCGTAATAGGTGGGCTGAACGCCTGGGTCCACAATCTGTGTCTGAAGGTCACACCACTGCTTCCCCTGTGTTCCTGTGTTACGTGCTGGCCAATCCCCTGTCAAAGGCGCAGGCCTGGATTCCTCCCACCCTGCACCTGGACCTTTGCAAGCACCATCAGCGACCCCATCCACTTCCATGTCCCAGCGCAGTGTACAAATGTCCTTACCCCAGGCATTTGAATGCAACCGCAAATACCCAGCCACCTACCCACAGGCCATAGCACTAAATGTGCAGCTTTCCAAATTACTGGCCCTGGAAATGTTGCTATTTAGGCTTGTCGACACTGAGGCCTTCCGCAGCCTCATGTTGGCGGCCGTCCCTCGTTACGCAGTCCCCAGCCGCCACTATTTTTCACGGTGTGCCGTGCCCGCCTTACACCAGCATGTGTTCTGTAAGTGGCTCCAACCCCCACTTCTTCACCACCTTCTCCTCCACTTCCACCTCTGAATTATCCCTGTGCAGCACCAGTCAGTCGTCAGTCGGTAGCTGGAAGCAGTGTAGCACTGCAGTGGAGAAGCGTCAACAGGCCGTGCTGAAGCTGATATGCTTAGGGGACAAACAGCACAATGCCGCAGAGCTGTGGCAGGGGAAACCTACCCCAATTTGTCTGAGCTACTGGTGAAGGTGCGTCGTGTGTGTGCACATTTCCGCAAGTTATCGACAGCTTCAGCCACTCTGTCAACGCTGCAGCAGTGCTTAAAATTGCCAGCTCACCGGCTGTTGTGGGGCGAGATCACGCGCTGGAACTCGACGTTCCACATGTTGGCCAGGCTTTGTGAGCAGCAGAGGCCAGTAGTGGAATACCAGCTGCAACACGGTCGACGCCTTTCCAGTCCGCTACGCTATTCACAAGCGAGGAGTGGGCATGGATGTCTGATCTCTGTGAGGTTTTAAGAAACTTTGAGGAATCAACACAGATGTGAGTGACGATAACGCTATTATCAGCGTAACCATCCCACTTCTGTGTCTAATCAAACGTTCTCTGCTCACAATTAAGGATGGCGCTTTGCATGTGGAAGAGGTGGAAATGATAGCCTCAGTTGGTCTTCTCAGCGCGAATTGGACAATGAAGAGGAGGAGGAGGAGACAGTTGCCTCCGCTACAGAGGGTAGTACCCATGGAAGTTTAATTCCATCTGTTCAGCGTGGGTGGGCAGAAGAGGATGAGGAGATTGAGAGTGATCCTCCTGATGACGACAGCGAAGTCTTGTCTGTTGGTACTCTGGCACACATGACTGACTTCATGTTAGGCTGCCTTTCCCGTGAGCCATGCGTTATACGCATTTTAGACAACAAGGATTACTGGTTGTTCACCCTTCTTGACCCCCGCTACAAAGCAAACTTCTCTTCTTCAGGTTGAGAGGAAAAGCGAAACGGTGAAATACCAGAAGATCCTTGTTGAAAAATTGCTCCAAAAATTTCCATCTGACAATGCTGGCTGCAGAGTCCGTAGTTCCTTGGGCAACTGAGCAGGGGAGACAAGGGGAACACACAGCAGTTCCAACAGAGGCAGGGCAACACTTTCCAAAGCCTGGGACAGTTTCATGACACCCCGCCAACACCCTCACCCTGATGCATGGCCTAGTTTTACAGAATTTTGGAAGATGGTGAAGGAGTACATGGCAGACCATAACAGCGTCCTCAATGATCCCTCAGTGCCTTACAACTACTGGGTGTCCAAGCTGGACACGTGGCACGAACTGGCGCTCTACGCCTTGGAGGTGCTGGCCTGCCCTGCCGCCAGCGTTTTGTCTGAGCGGGTATTTAGTGCTGCTGGTGGCATTATAACAGATAAGCGTATCCGCCTATCAACTGAAAATGCTGACAGGTTGACTCTTATAAAAATGAACAAGCCCTGGATTAACCATAACTTCTCGACTCCACCAGAGGAAAGCTAATGAACATAAAGGCATTTTAAAACCGTTTATAATGTACTGAATACACTGTATTCCCATGCACCCCTTCCACCACAAACAAGGGTATATGGTTAAATCTTCCTTTTCTCATCCTCCTCTTCCATCATATCAACATGCTTATTCGTCGCATATAATTCCCTCGCATATATGCCCTTCGCATATATTGTTTTACAGGGTCAGCTCACTAGGAGGCCCAAACCTAAAATCTTTTACAGGGTCAGCTCACCAGCAGGCCCTCGCATTTTATTTTTTTAGAGGGTCAGCTCACCAGCAGGCCCGCACCTAAAATCTTTTACAGGGTCAGCTCACCAGAAGTCCCTCGCATATAATTTTTTAGGAGGGTCAGCTCAACAGCAGGCCTTCACCTACAATCTTTTACAGGGTCAGCTCACCTGAAGGCCCTCACCTACAACCTTTTAGAGGGTCAACTCACCGGCAGTCCTGCACCTAAAATCTT
The DNA here is from genome assembly GCF_014858855.1 of Bufo gargarizans. Classification (NCBI taxonomy): domain Eukaryota; kingdom Metazoa; phylum Chordata; class Amphibia; order Anura; family Bufonidae; genus Bufo; species Bufo gargarizans. The sequence continues at coordinate 65,188,718 of NC_058090.1, forward strand.
TTACAGGGTCAGCTCACCAGCAGGCCCTTGCATATAATGTTTTACAGGGTCATCTCACCAGCAGGCCCTTGCATATAATGTTTTACAGGGTCAGCTCACCAGCAGGCCTTCAGCTACAATTTTTTACAGGGGCAGCTCACCTGAAGGCCTTCACATATAATGTTTTAGAGGGTCATCTCACCTGTAGGCGCTTACCTACAACCTTTAAGAGGATAAGCTCACCAGCAGGCCCTCACCTACAATCATTTAAAGTATCAGCTCACCTGCAGGCCGCACCTAAAATCTTTTACAGGGTCAGCTCACCAGCAGGCCCACACCTAAATTATTTTATAGGGTCAGCTCACCTGCAGGCCCGCACCTAAAAACTTTTACAGGGTCAGCTCACCAGCCAAGGTTAGCCTTTTTGTAGGCTGCAAAGCTTCACAGTACTGTCGGTCGTTCTCCCAATAGACCTTATATGGAGTGCCCTCGCCTGGAGGCTGGCCAGCTTGAGCCCTAAGCGTCTTCAGACTGGGGTCTCTACTCAAGGCCTGCACGAATGCAGTGCCACAGGTCTCCTCCAGCTGACCAGTGACGTAGGATGTCAGCTGCGGAGAGTTACCTTTAACGCTAGGGTCATATGCGGGTAGAGGGACGGTTGGTTCTGACCCGACAGCTCCATCTGAGCCCAGGTTACTGGCGACACTGGAAGCGTCTGCTAGCGCAGTTACACAATCATTATCACATGACAAGGTATTTCTCGCATTATTGTCATCCACCTGAAGGTCAAAATCGCCCGAGGGGGTCCCATCAGTCGGTTCTGAGTTTAGGCGGTTGGCCATAGCACGTGTAATGGCCAGAACAGGTACAGCATCTTGTATATTACCATTGTTAACACTAACACATGCATTTGGATCAGTAATGACAGGTGCAGTAATAGGCAAATTACATTCAGTTGCTTGCACACTTAAATCTGATACCTCCCACCCAGATTCATTAGTAGGTAGAAATAGCAGGTAAAGTGTCCCCGTCTCCCTGTTTCCCCAAAGGGTTGTACAGTACCTGTTTTTTGTCAGGGAGGCCTGCTTGGGTCTCCTGCGTGTCCGCAGGGTACTCATACCGACAAACAAGGGTGCCCAAATCAGTGCCAGGCACTGTGGCGACAGGAATATCATCCAGGACCCCAACAACCCGCTTTTGACATCCCATTCCCCAATCGATGGTGACTTGGGCTTGGGCCACATGAGTGTGAGTGCCTCCAACTCTAGTCAGAGTAAGGTACTTTCCTGGAAGGATATCCTTTTCCGTAACAAGATGTGAACGGACCAAGGTGACATCTGCACCGGTGTCTTGGAATCCGATAAGAGTCTGGCCGTTCACAGTGACGGGCTAGTGATTCTTGGATCCGCCTTGCACCTTAGATCCTTCGACCAGCAATACAGCAGATAAAGCAGGTGTGGAGGCGTTGGCCCCCTTAGGGATTGGCGTCGTTACGTTGCTGCCTGGCTAGGTGGTTGGGCTGGCTTCCCTGCGTAGCAAGCAAACTTGCTACGCAGGGTTGGCTTCCCTGCGTAGCAAGTTTGCTTGGTGTGACCAGGCCTGCGACACACCAGGGCCTGGTTGTTTCACGGTTCACAGGGCCAGCGGGCCGGCCTTCTCTCCAGTTCTGGGACATGGCTTTGTCCTTGTCGGGTACTGGAGTTCTGTGGCTGTCGGGTACCAAGGGTGTGCGGATGTCTGGTACCATAGGCCTGTGAACGTCCGCCACCACAGGTTTGCGAATGTCTGGCACCCGCGTTGCGACAAAAATGTCTGCCAGATCAGCGGCTTCTTTGGCAGACTGGGGCTTGCGCTCCAGCACAAACTGTCTCACGTCTGTAGGGCATACAGCGAGGAGCTGGTCATGGATCATCAAATCCTCAAGGTTAGCATACATCTTTTCCTTAAGGGTTCAAGACCATTGGCGGAATGTGGTGCATAAGCGGCTAGCCACATCCACGTAAGAGTCTGTGGGCCCTTTCTGGATGGTACGGAACTTTCTCCGGGAAACCTCAGTGGTTAACTGGTACTTAGCGATTATGGAATCCTTGATAGTCTGTTAATCACAGTCGTGGTCTGTGGGTAACTCCGCAAAAGCATCCAGGGCTTTACCAGTCAGCTGAGGCGTCAAGTGTAGAGCCCACTGACCCTCGGGGATGCAGATCTCTCAAACGAGCGTAAATACAAGTCAATGTCCCTGTTTTTCTCCATAACTGGAAACCTTGCTTTCGGGACCACTGGTAGAGGTATGCCTCATGCAGCAGGAGTGTTAGGAGAGGAAGACCGCTTGGCCTGTCTCACTTGGGCCAGTTCTAGTGCACGCTGGTGTTGCAGCGCTTCTCTCTGAAGCTGGAACTGCTGCAGTCACTCCTGTCGTTTAAGCTGCATCTGCAGGTATAAACGTAAATTCGCGCCAGTCAGGCCCGGTAACAAATGCTAGCTCATAGGGCCCAAAGCAGTGAAGTTCAGTCCAGAGCGGCTCGTTCCTTGCCGAGGGTTTCCAGGAGGTGAAGCTCCTCATCAGCACTCCCATAGCTGGCGGTGCTGGGCGACGTTGAATGAAGTGGCAGCGAAGCCCCTCGCTTGAGATTGGTATCCTCCATCGCTTGGCCGTCTCTATCCGTCAAAACTTTGATTAGCTGTGATCGATTTTTGTTTACAATGGCAATGCCTTGCGACTCACATAAGGCTTCTAAGTCGGCAACAGAATATTGGTAATTTGGAACTGACATTCTGACATTCAGAAGAGTAAAAGAATAGTATATAGCGAAGAAAAGGTGGCAAAATGTATACCAATCTATTCGCTATCAATGTGTACCGTTTGGGGCGCCCGGAACTCAAGTTCCACAGGACAGGATACTAAGCAAACGCTGTCCTATTGTTCTGATTGCACAAAAAAAACGCACTTGTCAGTTCTTTGTGCTCTGATCTCCCAAAAGCGGACTTCTGCCTGGTTTTGGGTTCTGCTATCCACACACCTTGGCAGGTGTGTGGCAGGTGACAACCACCTGCTAAGCCCATGGTACTATGCCACAGTTGCCATACAGGTCTCATCCACTAGAGCAGCAGTTCTCAACCTGGGGGTCGATCGGCCCTTTCCGGGGGGTCGCCTGAGGCTTCCTATTGTGGGTCGCCCGCACAACGGCACGGAACTGCCTTTCGTTAATGACACCGCAGCTGAGCACCACTGCCACCAATGATTTAATTGAGCCTGGCTAATTTTATTTTAATTATTTGGCTGAGCAAGGCTTAATTTATTTGGGGGGACATAAAGCACCGCTGATTTATTTATTTGGGGGACCCTGAGCACCATTGATTTATTTATTTGGGGGAAACCTGATGCACCACTGATTTATTTATTTGGGGGTACCCTGAGCACCGCTGATTTATTTATTTGGGGGAGACCTGAAGCCCCGCTGATTTACTTATTTGGGGGACCCTGAGCACTTCTGATTTATTTATTTGGGGGGGGGGGCTTGAAGCACCATTGATTTATTTATTTGAGGGATACCCTGAGCACCACTGATTTTTTATTATTTTTTTTGGGGGGGGGGGGGGGGGGTACTGTGAGCACCTCTGAGTTATTTATTTTTATGGGGTACTGTGCGCACCACTGATTTATTTTTTAGGGGGTATTTGTTGTTTATTGTTTATTTTAAAGTTATTTATTTGGTTTACAAATATTTTGTATTTATGCTATACATTACAATTCATAACAGTAGCAAAATTAGTTATGACGTAGCAAGGAAAAAAGTGTAATGGTTGGGGGTCACCACAACATGAGGAACTGTATTAAGGGGTCACGGCTTTAGAAAGGTTGAGAACCACTGCACTAGAGACTTCTGGAGGCGAATCCACTGTGAGCACAGTAGACGTTAAAGATTGGTTGGTGTGCCCAAACATGATACAATAGCGATTGTATGTACAATAAAATTATCGATTTTGCGCTGGAAATCAAATTAATTTGCTGCCACCACTCTTCTTATTGAATCGGGGCAAAGAGACGCCGACTAGCAAATCCTAAAGAGACAAAACGGTTATTTGCAACCTAGCTAACCAATTAATGTATAAAAATAAGAAATGCGGTAGTATGTCTCCTCTGAGGACACAGTTCTTAGCATAGACCAGATAATCAGGTAACAAGGGCAAAAACTATACACAAAAATATACATTAAAACTGACAGCTAAATATCCCTGCCAGTCGAACAGATTGGTTGGATGGAAATAGTTAAGAAATGGAAAGGAGTAGAATGTCTGTAAGTTCAGAATTACCGTGGTAGTATCCAGCAAAAGATAAAGTCTTTGCAAGGAATAATCCAAGATGGCGGTGTGCCCGTGTCCAGCGGGCGGTCGTGATGGTAATCAACTTCAGATGGTAGGTGAAGGACCTGGACCTGAGTAGGTCACTGTGTTTTACCCACTCCGGAGCTGGGAGTGGCTATGACACGTACAAGCCCAGCCCTGTGTAATTGGAAGAGGGGCAGTTCTTGCACTGAGAGGGAGAAAATCTGGCAGAATCTTGGCTTTGCCAGTTTCTAGATACCCGCAGGTCAAATTAAGAAATAAAGTTCATATTTATAATCAGGACAATTTTACGCATCATCTGATACCAAATATGACTGAAGATAATACAGGGTGCCTGAGAACAGTTATATCTCAGAGCAGGAATTTCCAATTGACTTGCAGATTTCCTGGAAGGTGTGTTAGAAGAACCGAAACATTTTCTGAAGAGATTGTTCATTTTGTATTTTCCTAAACCAGGAAATATGAAGGAAATATTGGAAAAATAAGTCTATGGCAGGTTGGTGACTTTTAAAAAATCGAATCAAAAGCCATATATTTATAAATATAAGGTGTTAAATGGCTTCTGTGCTCCTCTGCTGGTCCTTTTCGTCAGTTGGTCCCAGCAGAGGAGCACACATCACAGCGAGTACACCAAACACTACACTTAGCCCCCAGATCACCCCCATCACCCCAATTAACCCCTTGATCCCCCCTGTCAATCACTAGTGAAAGGGAAAAAGTGATCAGTGCAAACTGTCACTTTTTTTTCACTAGTATTGACTGTTAGGTTTTAGGATAGTTTAGGCCCCTTTGTTAGGTAGTTCTCGTCAGTTAGCGCCCAGCCCACCACACCGCAGTCACTGATTCGCTGATTAGCGTATCGATAATCAGCATTGTTACTTTTATAGCATCTGTAAGTGATCAGAACTGATCACAGTCAGATCTATAATAGTATTAGTGTCACCTTAGTTCGTCCTCCACCCAAAACGCAGTGTTTGCCCGATCAGGCCTGATCCGTCGCCCACACGTGCGTTCACCTATGCCCGCCCCGCTGCAGTGACAATTTTTTCATTTTTTTTTATCACTGTGGCGATAAAAAAAAAATCAGTTTTAATATTTTTCTATCGCAGCGGCTTCCGGTACTTCGCTAGCCTCCCATTTGTAAGACAGGCTTGCTTTTTTTTCTTGGGTAGTCTCAGGGAATACCCCCTAAATTTAGTTGACCAAATGGCAAGTAAGGGGTATTCTTCTGAAGAGGCCTACAGGCTTCTGACCCAATCGGATGAGGAATGGGAACCCTCATCTGACGAATCCAGCGGGTCAGAATACAAACCTGTAGAAAGCAGTGGCAGTCTGACCCAAAGTTCGGACGAGGAGGTTGAGGTCCCTGATACCACCAGGCGTACCCGGCCCCGTGTTGCTAGACCACAGGTTGCACAAGATCCGCTTCAAGGGCAGCAGAGTGGGTCTGGTGCTGTCGGATTACGTGGTGAGGCATACACCAGCAGCACAGCCCATCCTGGACCTAGTACCAGCACTGCCGTACAACATGGTGAAGTGGCGAGCACCAGAAGGGCAGTTGAAGCTGGTACGGTGGCACGTGCAGTAGTTCCCCCGTTGCAGCAGGCCCGTAAAGCCCCTAGAGTCCCTGAGGTGCTGGCAAACCCTGATTGGCAGCCCCCAACTTCAGCCGCACCAGTAGTTCCCCCTTTCACCACCCAGTCTAGAGTTCCGGTTGAGACAGCTCAGATCGGATCAGCACTGGGGTTTTTTGAGCTGTTCTTGACTGCGGAGCTGTTGGATTTAGTCGTGGCAGAAACAAACCGGTATGCCACTTAATTTATAGCCGCCAACCCGGGAAGGTTTTATGCCCAGTCTTTCCGGTGGAAACCCGTCCGAGTTTCCGAATTTAAAACTTTTCTGGGCCTTCCCCTCAACATGGGCCTAACAAAAAAAGCATGAATTGCAGCCATATTGGTCCACGAACCCAATTAATCACATGCCCATGTTCTCTGCTGCCATGTCCAGGACACGATTTGAGACCATCCTGCGTTTCCTGCACTTTAGTGACAACAGCACCTCTCATCCCAGAGGCCACCCAGCTTTTGACCGGCTCCACAAAATTCAGCCCCTCAAAGACCACTTTAACACCAAATTTGAAGATTTGTATACCCCTGAGCAAAACATCTGCATAGACGAGTCCCTTATACATTTTACCGGGCGGCTTGGCTACAAACAATACATCCCAAGCAAGGGTGCCCGGTATGGGGTCAAATTGTATGAGCTCTGTGAAAGGGCCACAGGCTATACGCACAAATTTCGAGTCTATGAGGGTAAAGATCAGACCCTGGAGCCAGTCGGTTGCCCTGACTACCTGGGGAGCAGTGGGAAGACAGTCTGGGACTTGGTGTCACCCTTATTTGGCAAGGGGTACCATCTTTATGTGGACATTTTTTACACAAGTGTGCCCCTCTTGAGGCATTTGTTTTTAGAACAGATTGGCTGCTGTGGCACCGCGCAACCTAGTCGCCGGGGCTTCCCCCAACGGCTGGGTTACCACCCGTCTTGTAAGGGGGGAGAGGGCTGCCTTGTGTAACCAAGAACTGCTCGTGGTGAAATGGAGAGACAAGCGTGACGTTTACATGCTCCTCCATTCACGCAGACACAACAATCCAAATTGAACGAGCAACCGGAGTCATTGAAAAGCCCCTCTTGGTCCACGACTATAATTTGCTCATGGGAGGGGTGGACTTCAATGACCAGATGTTGGCTCCCTATTTACTTTCCCTCAGAACCAGACACTGGTATAAGGTGTCTGTATATTTAATTCAATTGGCTCTGTATAATAGTTTTGTTCTCTACAGTAGGGTTGGGAGAACAAGATCCTTCCTCAAATTTCAGGAAGAGATCATCGAGAACCTCCTGTATCCAGGAGGTTCCGTGGCCCCAACCACCAGTGTAGTGAGCCGTCTACATGAGCGACATTTCCCCAATGTCGTTGCTGGTACCTCAAACCAACCGCCACTCCGAAAAACATGTCGTGTCTGTAGCAGGAGTGGAATAAGGCGTGACACCCGCTATTTCTGTCCTGACTGCCCTGACCACCATGCCCTATGCTTAGGGGGAGTGTTTCCGGAAGTACCACACACAGGTACACTTAGCATAGGGATTGCGTCACACAGGACAGACACACAGGGCTCTTAGGGCCATTTCACTCACAGATGCTGCAAACCTCTCCTTTCACCTGGGACAAAGTAGATAATGTACTTCGCCACATCTCTGGGCGATTTGTGCTTTGCACATTGTCCCATGGGGAAGGAGAGGTTTGTCCTATAAAGGTAAAAAAAACAACAAAAAAAAATCCCCGGTAAGCAAAAAAGTTAATGTTCTGTTACAAAAGTTCAATAAAGTTTATAAAAGTTAATGTTCTGTTCAAATGTTATATAAAGTTTAATGTTAATAAATTTATTGCGTTGCTGCCTGTTTTTTTTTTTTACCTTCTAGGTAGACCAACCGATCGACCAGCTGCAGCACTGATGTGCATTCTGACAGACTGACAGAAGCATTGCGCTGCTGTCAGATTACACAAAAGTCGGTGTATGCGGCGCTGCAAGACGAGATTTCTCCTCTGCAGTAAAAAAGATATGTTTGCCGAGGCTTATGAGCTGAGGGGCGGTGTTCATATGCTTTGGCAAACACTTTGTATATAATAAAAAAATATAAAAAAAAAAATCGATTGATGTGAATGGAGAAATCGGGTTTGCCATGGCATACGAGCTAAGTGGGTTTGGATGTTGGGCGGAGCTCCTATGTCCTGGCAGACGCCTTTCCCCTCCTTTTTTTTTTTGGCAGAGATTTTTTCATCCACATTGATCGATGCAAATGAAGAAATCTGTGCCGTTCATTTTTTCTTTCAGCCCAGAGGCTGAACGAAAAAAAAAAAAAAAAAATCTCATTAACCGTATGCTCAATATAAGGAGAATAGCAGAAACTCCTAATGCTGGCCATACATGTAATGATTGCGGAGACCCTCAAATGCCAGGGCAGTACAAACACCCCACAAATGACCCCATTTTGGAAAGAAGACACCCTAAGGTATTTGCTGAGGGGCATATTGAGTCCATGAAAGATTGAACTTTTTGTCCCAAGTTAGCGGAAAAGGAGACTGAGAAAAAACAAAAAAAAAATATTAATTTCCGCTAACTTGTGCCGAAAAAAAAAAATTCTATGAACTCGCCATGCCCCTCATGGAATACCTTGGGATGTCTTCTTTCTAAAATGGGGTCACATGTGGGGTATTTATACTGCCCTGGCATTTTAGGGGCCCTAAAGCGTGAGAAGAAGTCTGGAATTCAAATGTCTAAAAATGCCCTCCTAAAAAGGAATTTGGGCCCCTTTGCCCACCTAGGCTGCATAAAAGTGTCACACGTGGTATCACCGTACTCAGGAGAAGTTGGGCAATGTGTTTTGGGGTGTCTTTTTACATATACCCATGCTGGGTGAGAGAAATGGCTCTCTAAAATGACAACTTTGTATAACAAAAATGGGATATTTATCTCACCCAGCATGGGTATATGTAAAAATACACCCCAAAACACATTGCCCTACTTCTTCTGAGTACGGCGATACCACATGTGACACTTTTTTGCAGCCTAGGTGGGCAAAGGGGCCCAAATTCTAAAAAGAGCACCTTTAGGATTTCACAGGGCATTTTTTACACATTTGGATTTCAAACTACTTCTCACGCATTAGGGCCCCTAAAATTCCAGGGCAGTATAACTACCCCACAAGTGACTCCATTTTAGAAAGAAGACACCCCAAGGTATTTGGTGAGGGGCATGGCGAGCTCATGTAAAAATATTTTTTTTGTTACAAGTTAGTGGAATATGAGACTTTGTAAAAAATAAAAATCATTTTCCGCTAACTTGTGACAAAAAATAAAAAAACTTCCATGAACTCACTATGCCCATTAGCGAATACCTTAGGGCAGTGATGCCCCCCTTGCTTGGCTGCTCTCGGAACTGTATAGAAATAAATGGAGCATGCTGGGAGTTGTAGTTTCACCACAGCTGGAGTGCCAAGGTTAGCTATCACTGCCTTAGGGTGTCTACTTTCCGAAATGGGGTCATTTGTGGGGTGTTTCTACTGTCTGGGCATTGTAGAACCTCAGGAAACATGACAGGTGCTCAGAAAGTCAGAGCTGCTTCAAAAAGCGTAAATTCACATTTTTGTACCATAGTTTGTAAACGCTATAACTTTTGCGCAAACCAATAAATATACACTTATTGCAATTTATTTTTTATCAAAGACATGTAGAACAATAAATTTAGAGGAAAATGTATATAGAAATGTAGTTTTATTTGAAACATTTTACAACTGAAAGTGAAAAATGTCATTGTTTTGCAAAAAAAAAAAAATCTGGAAATTTTGATTTATAACAAAAAAAAAAGTAAAATGTCAGCAGCAATGAAATACCACCAAATGAAAGCTCTATTAGTGAGAAGAAAAGGAGGTAAAATTCATTTGGGTGGCAAGTTGTATGACCGAGCAATAAACCGTGGTAGTAGTGTAGTGCAGAATTGTAAAAAGTGGTCTGGTCATTAAGGGTGTTTAAGCTAGGGGAGCTGAGGTGGTTAATTTCTGTCATCTTTGGTGCCAAAATGGCCTCCATTATATCCAAGGAATGCAGGTACCAACATGCATGCCAGGGCCCATTCCACACCACTCCTGGTGCCAAATGGCCACCAAAGAATGCAATGAGAGTCCATCTTCCTTACAGTCTTCTATACCATGCAGTCCCATGTAAATAACACCAGTCCCATGTAGGCTGGGGTGGGGAAACAACAAAAAAAAGGCAGAGCAAAAATGGCTGGGCTCCAACACTGCATTGCCTGGGCAGTGAACGCCGCCCAGGGCCGTTGCAAGTTCATTTGCATATGAATGAAACTTTGTTTTTCCAGCTTCTGCAGGTGTAAAGAAGGTAACGGTACCATTACATTCATGTATAGGTGTGCTGTAAGCACTGTATATGGCCATATGGAAGTGACAGACTCCCTTTAAGAATATATATTAGTGTAATATCTCCCTACTTACTAACAGAGTGGCCAACCCCTTTAACTCTCATTAAGCCAGGCACGTCTCTTCCGGCGGTTACTAGACTATTACATGAATATGCTAGACTATAGCCTTGATGTACAAATTAATCATTGCCATGTCACATATACTCCCCTTCTTGATCCCTGAACCCCTCAAAAACCAACTGCTAGATAAATTCCCATTTCAGTGTGCATCGGACAATATATCTTATTTGGGTATTCATTTAACATCCCGCCTCAAGGATTTAGTAGGATTACCTTACCTCATTGCTAGAGGAACTCCTTATGGACTATACTAAATATTCCCAGAATTTAGTCTTGGATAGCCAGAATAAATGCTGTCAAAATGCTTATATTGCCAAAAATACTCTATACATTTAGCTATATCCCACTTCTTATCCCTGCCAGGACACTTCACCTCCTACAGGCAGATCTACTCAAATTTATTTGGGGGAATAAATCACCTAGGGTGGACCATCGCGCACTCTACCCACATCTCCATGTCCCAGATATTACTAGATACTATAAACCTCATAGATCAGACGAGGGAATGGTGGTCCCCCTCTTCGAATCATAAGTGGCTGAAAGTAGAATCTACATTTCCGACCAAAAAACTAATTTAAAGGATTACTAGCTGCCCACTCCCTAGCGCCGATTCCTAGGCCCCTCTCTCTTGACCATGCAGGCGGCAATATGGACCTGGCACCATCATATTAGGGGTATAGATCTATTCTCTCCTACCACCTCAGACATCCCTATAATTGCTCTCACTTACCTTATTCCAGATCTTGCTATAGATGCTTGGGAAGGGGGTTGGGGTTATTATACCTAGACCAGATACTGGAGAACTACAACATTAAACATCTGAGGCCTTACACCATTCACATCAGCTACCTAATTCACGTTTCTATCAATACTTACAGACCAGGCACCTACTACATAGAATCAAGCTCCCTCCTGTTCAATCATTGGAGACCTCCCCAATTAGCAGACTTTTTAACACTTCAAGACCTGCAGGGAAAGGCCTCTCTACTGCATATCAAGCTCTGGGTTCAGACCTGGAGAGCAAGTCAGGATTTCTGGTGAAATGGGAGGAGGAGTTGGAATGTGAATGGACCATGAATCAATGGAGAGATGCTTTCTATTGGGCGGTGGCTGGATCCAATTGCATTAACCGTGCAGAACAAAATTGAAAAATCCAACTCCGGCCCGTATAGTGCATATTAACTCTACATATAGCCCATATTGCTGGCGGGGATGTAGGGAAAGGGAAACACCATCACATATGTGGTGGAATTGTTTTACCATATTTCCCTTTTTGACCTTATGTCTAAAGTTACTCGTTTTCCTCTTCCCCTGTCACCAGCTATACTCTCTATTGGGTTTGAGACCCTCCAATATACCCATCGCTGGGTGATGTCAGGGATATTAACAGCGAAAGCTAAATGCTACCTATTAGAAATTACCTGTCACTCCGAATCTTTCAGAACCGATAGCCCTAATTAATATATGCAACATGAATGTATACAGACGTGGACAAAATTGTTGGTACCCTTTGGTCAATGAAAGAAAAAGTCACAATGGTCACAGAAATAACTTTAATCTGACAAAAGTAATAATAAATTAAAATTCTATAAATGTTAACCAATGAAAGTCAGACATTGTTTTTCAACCATGCTTCAACAGAATTATGTAAAAAAATAAACTCATGAAACAGGCATGGACAAAAATGATGGTACCCCTAGAAAACACAGAACATAATGTGACCAAAGGGACATGTTAATTCAAGGTGTGTCCACTAATTAGCATCACAGGTGTCTACAACCTTGTAATCAGCCATTGGGCCTATATATATGGCTCCAGGTAATCACTGTGTTGTTTGGTGATATGGTGTGTACCACACTCGACATGGACCAGAGGAAGCAAAGGAAAGAGCTGTCTCAAGAGATCAGAAAGAAAATTATAGACAAGCATGTTAAAGGTAAAGGCTATAAGACCATCTCCAAGCAACTAGATGTTCCTGTGAGTACAGTTGCACATATTATTCATAAGTTTAAGATCCATGGGACTGTAGCCAACCTCCCTGGACGTGGCCGCAGGAGGAAAATTGATGACAAATCTAAGAGACGGATAATCCGAATGGTAACAAAAGAGCCTAGAAAGACTTCTAAAGAGATTCAAGGTGAACTTCATGCTCAAGGAACATCAGTGTCAGATCGCACCATCCGTCGTTGTTTGAGCCAAAGTGGACTACATGGGAGACGACCAAGGAGGACACCATTGTTGAAAACGAATCATAAAAAAGCAAGACTGGAATATGCCAAACTACATGTTGACAAGCCACAAAGCTTCTGGGAGAATGTCCTGTGGACAGATGAGACAAAAATCGAAGTTTTTGCCAAGGCACATCAGCTGTATGTTCACAGACGAAAAAATGAAGCATATCAAGAAAAGAACACTGTCCCTACTGTGAAACATGGAGGAGGCTCTGTTATGTTCTGGGGCTGCTTTGCTGCGTCTGGCACAGGGTGTCTTGAATCTGTGCAGGGTACAATGAAATCTCAAGACTATCAAGGAATTCTAGAGAGAAATGTACTAGCCAGTGTCAGAAAGCTTGGTCTCAGTCGCAGGTCATGGGTCTTGCAACAGGACAATGACCCAAAACACACCGCTAAAAACACCCAAGAATGGCTAAGAGGAAAAAATTGGACTATTCTAAAGTGGCCTTCTATGAGCCCTGACCTCAATCCTATTGAGCATCTTTGGAAGGAGCTGAAACATGCAGTCTGGAAAAGGCACCCTTCAAACCGGACACAACTGGAGCAGTTTGCTCATGAGGAGTGGGCCAAAATACCTGCTGAGAGGTGCAGATGTCTCATTGACAGTTACAGGAAGCGTTTGATTGCAGTGATTGCCTCAAAAGGTTGCGCAACAAAATATTAAGTTAGGGGTACCATCATTTTTGTCCATGCCTGTTTCATGAGTTTATTTTTTTACATAATTCTGTTGAAGCATGGTTGAAAAACAATGTCTGACTTTCATTGGTTAACATTTATAGAATTTTAATTTATTATTACTTTTGTCAGATTAAAGTTATTTCTGTGACCATTGTGACTTTTTCTTTCATTGACCAAAGGGTACCAACAATTTTGTCCACGTCTGTATATGCCGCTTCACACCAAGCTAGATCACAAGTTCTGCATAGATGGGATTTATGGTGCACATCCTCTTATGCTTCCCATATTCCACATATTGTGTTATGAGAAACGCATTACACAGCCATTTATATCCGAAAAACAAATGAAGAGTGTCTGGGGGAGTGCTAGATGAGCGGTTCTGGCGTATTACAATTACTGGTGTTCTTCTTTAGTTGTTGTGCGGCACAGCACTTTACCATGTTCACCATTTTCTTATGGATCACATTGTCCTATTACCTGTTAACAATATTGTATGTTTATTAGAATTCTAAACATTGCACCAGAATGCTGAATGCTTTATTTTGTATTCATTGTAATGTTTGAACAGCATCTCATTGATTGTTGTACTGATTTGTACTGGAAACCCTAATAAAATCAGAAAATTCTCAACCACACCAAAACCGTGAAATGCACATGCATCTCTCTGATGCGCTTTTAAACTCACTACAAACACTATTGGTGGAATTTGAGATTTATGATATCCCAAGGTGCTGCCAGAGGCAGAAGTACACCTCATCATAAATTAGACGCAGCCGCCAGAGTCATTGTGCCTAAACTGAAATCTGTCAGCCCCCAGCTGGTGTAGATGTTAGTCTTCATTTATGTCAGGAGAATTGGGGTAAAAGAAGATACATGGACAAGGTACAGGATGCGCTGGCCCCACCCCACCCCCTTTTCGAGAAAGTGGCAAGGGCAATGGAGAAATGATACTTGTGTGTGGGAAGTCAAACAGTGTTTGCTACTTTTTTCCACCAGAAAACTGGTGTGGCGGAAAATGATAAATCCCCCCTCTGTGTGAATATACACTTCTTATTCTGGGAAGTGGCCCAGCAGTACTCAGCCTGCGGGAGTGTGACCATGAACTAAGGTTGATTAGTTTGAAAACTCTTAGGCTGGTTTCACATGGGCGTTGCGGGAACACGCGCGATTTTTCGACGCAAGTGCAAAACATTGTAATTCGTTTTGCACTCGCGTGAGACAAATCGCGCATGTTTGGTACCCAAACCCGAACTTCTTCACAGAAGTTCAGGCTTGGGATCGGTGTTCTGTAGATTGTATTATTTTCCCTTATAACATGGTTATAAGGGAAAATAATACATTCTGAATACAGAATGCATAGTAAAATAGCGCTGGAGGGGTTAAAAAATAAAAATAAAAATTTAACTCACCTTAATCCACTTGATCGCGCAGCCGGCATCTCCTTCTGTCTTGATCTTAGCAGTGTGCAGTAAGAGGACCTGTGGTGACATCACTCCGATCATCACATGATCTTTTACCATGGTGATGGATCATGTGATGGATCATGTGATGGACCATGTGATGACCTGAGTGACGTCACCACAGGTCCCGTTACTGCACACAGCTAAGGCCTCTTTCACACTTGCGTTGTCCGGATCCGGCGTGTACTCCACTTTCCGGAATTACACGGCGGATCCGGAAAAACGCAAGTGTACTGAAAGCATTTGAAGACGGATCTGTCTTCAAAATGCTTTCAGTGTTACTATGGCAGCCAGGACGCTATTAAAGTCCTGGCTGCCATAGTAGGAGCGGGGAGCAGTATACTTACAGTCCGTGCGGCTCCCGGGGCGCTCCAGAATGACGTCAGAGCGCCCCCATGCGCATGGATGACGTGCCATGCGATCACGTGATCCATGCGCTAGGATGACGTGCCATGCGATCACGTGATCCTGACGTCACTCTGGAGTGCCCCGGGAGCCGCACGGACGGTAAGTATGCTGCTCCCCCGCTCCCCACTACACTTTACCATGGCTGCCAGGACTTTAGCGTCCCGGCAGCCATGGTAACCATTCAAAAAAAGCTAAACGTCGTATCCGGCAATGCGCCGAAACGACGTTTAGCTTAAGGCCGGATCCGGATCAATGCCTTTCAATGGGCATTCATTCCGGATCCGGCCTTGCGGCAAGTGTTCAGGATTTTTGGCCGGAGCAAAAAGCGCAGCATGCTGCGGTATTTTCTCCGGCCAAAAAAAGTTCCGTTCCGGAACTGAAGACTCCATTCAGAATGCATTAGGATAAAACTAATCAGGATTCTTCCGGCATAGAGCCCCGACGACGGAACTCTATGCCGGAAGAAAAGAACGCAAGTGTGAAAGAGCCCTAAGATGAAGACAGAAGGAGATGGATTAAGTAAAAAAAATAATAATACATACATATATATATATATATATATATATATATATATATATATAATTTAACCCCTCCAGCGCTATTTTACTATGCATTCTGTATGCAGAATGCTATTATTTTCCCTTATAACCATGTTATAAGGGAAAATAATAATGATAGGTTCTCCATCCCGATAGTCTCCTAGCAACCGTGCGTGAAAAATCACACCGCATCCGCTTGCAGATGCTTGCGATTTTCACGCTACTCCATTCATTTCTATGGGGCCTGCGTTACGTGAAAAACGCTGAATATAGAGCATGCTGCGATTTTCACGCAATGCACAAGTGATGCGTGAAAATCACCGCTCGTGTGAACAGCCCCATAGAAATGAATAGGTCGGGATTCAGTGCGGGTGCAATGCATTCAACTCTCGCATCGCATCCGCGCGGAATACTAGCCCGTATAAAAGGGGCCTAACTGTGCTTATTTTTGGACACAAGAGCAGGAAAAAAATATATTTCTGATGGGTAAACTAACCTCTAGCTAATGGAAGCGTGATAAAGGACTGACAGGTTCCAGAAGAGGTACTTCACAATTGGCGCATTATAATATGCTTACAACATGAGTGACAAGACAGCCAGGGAACACTTCGTACAGCGAACCTTGTAATAGAAGGTGTCTAGGTACAGATCAGCCAGTACCTACCTCCTTAGAGGGGTTGTCTCACTTCAGCAAATGACATTTATCATGTAGATAAATTAAATACCAGGCACTTACTAATGTATTGTGATTGTCTATATTGCTTCCTTTGCTGGCTTGATTTATTTTTCCATCACATTATACACTGCTCATCTCCAGTGGTTACAGACCACCCTGCAATCCAGCAGCGGTGGCCGTGCTTGCACAATATAGGAAAAAGCTCCAGTGACACGGACCATAGGAGCACGCATAGGCACACATGCAGCTGATCCTATCCCAGCCACCTCATCTGTTCTGCAGCAGTGCCCATAACCCCTGGAAACAAGCAGTGTGTGATGTGATGGAAAAATGAATCCAGCAAGCAAAAGGAGGCAATATGGGTAATCACAATACATTAGTAAGTGCCTTGTATTAACTTTCTCTTCATGAAAAGTGACACAACCCCTTTAATGGCATCACCATATAATTACAATTCCCTGGACTCCATGAAGTGGGTGCAAGGCCATTACGTTACCGGGTGGACTCTTCTTGTGCATACACATGTACAAGATGTAGGTGTCACACAGTAAACACCACAGGCAACAAGCAGGCATTTGGGGAGAGGTTTGTCTCACTGGGAAATGAGGTAATTAGAATCCAAAATAAAATGCTGATGTAATCACCAAATATTGGGATTTGATCATTTGACACAGAGGCCTTACTGCAGCCTCATGATTTGACACCCACTTGGTGTTAAAGGGGTTATCCCTATAATAACCTGTTTCCCCCCCCCCCCCCAATGCCTGGGCCCCTCATATGGATTATACTTTCACTCGCGCTGCATCTCCATCACCCACAATGCTACAGAGACTAGTGTGGCGGCAGCCGTGTTGGGATCAGAAGCGACGCGGGTGCCAATGAGCGGGGTAAGTATAACCTACATGAGGGGCCCAGGAATTGGAAGGGGTCATTATATGGGTTGAATAACCCCTTTAAATGTATAGACATTAACAGTTCTGAAAAAAGAAATGCTGAACGTACTAGAGAAAAACTTTACAAACTTACCATACGTATGGATTCTGGAGCAATGTGAGACTTTCATTTTAAAGTAAACTTTACATTTCTAAAAAAAAACATAAAAAACTAGACTGTAGCCAGATCATTTTGTGACCTGGAATTGCAGTCACAATTGCCTCCTAGTTAAGGAACACATGCAGAGCGGCTCCTTCATGTAGAATAAAACAGTGCTTCAATGGATGGATGTTTATTCCTCAAATATGCAAACATTTATATATGTACATACAATTATTACTTTGTTTCATTTACAAGATAAGCTCCATTCCAAGCACCGCCAACAACGAATCCACAACCCACCCCACTGCCAGGCTCCCACACGCACCCACACATGCCCACGTCTGCACACCACGGATGCGGACACCAAAATAAATCTCAGCCTTTAGCCGGGCTGTGAAAGCACTAATGCTTCATAAATGATTTATTTCTGTAAATTTAATTAGATTTTCTATAGAAAAGAACCATTTTGTTTATTCTGTTTAATCTTCTCTTCTGATAAGTATCTTCATGACACCTGAAGACATGTATAGTATTTATATAGGAGTTCCATGCAGCAGCGAAATTCACAAACCAGGCCTGCCACAGATCCATCTCTTTCTAAACGTTCCAAAGGGTTTAAAAAATACAAACAAAAAAATGAGAACTAAAAGTAGTCAAATGCTTCTGTCATTAAGATTTTACTACAGGTGAAGTTAGCCTTTTTCCTGTATCACTGTTTCCAGTAAGGACCTGGAGATATTAAATAAACAGTACCAAGCGGTACTCAGTTATATGATGCCCAGGGGATCGGCTTGCAGTGTGGGCTGTAGTAGCTGTGGCTGAAGAGGAGGAGGTAACTGCAGAGGGACCAAAGGTGGTGCGAGCTGACCAGGACTGGAGTGATGTGCTGAAGGAGAACTGGTGACGCTTGGAGAGTCAACAACTTCACCATCGTAAAAGAAAAACTGGCACTGCTGAATAAAGTTTTCTATAACCGATTGGTGGTTCTTAGTGGTAGAGAAAAATTCCTTGTTCTCAAAATCTGGGCGCATAAGTGTTGGCCAGAAGCAAATGGAAAGGTTATCTGCAGTCATCAGGTTTGTCTTGTTGTGTTGACTAACCCTAAAAAGAAAAGAAAAAGATAGCCATAATATTCATCACTAAATTACCAATTTTTTTTTTTTTTTAAACCTTTTTAAAATGGTTACTAACTTCACACACAAATTTGCAAAAAATTATAGTACAAGTGCTCAAAAGAAACTTTGTAATATATCTTAGTTCTACTGTTATTATTCATCCAGAAGACTCACAGAAGCCTCAGATTACACACGTCAATACAGGTCTATGGACGGGAGGGGGGAGAACAGGAAGGCCATGAAGAATGCACAAACTGAACAGTTTCTGTCTCAGTCCAAGTGCTTTATTGTATGAGGTCCAAAATTCCAGCAGCACTCCTATGCATTTTGAGCGTATCAAGCACTTAGTCATGGCATAAAATAAACCACAAGACCCTCCTCCTCATACTGGGTACATCAATCATAGCTGAGGAGGAAGGGGCATTGCATAACAAACCCCAACAGTGCACAGAAAGAACAAATGTGTGGTGTTACAATTAACCCATTAGTAATCACCTATAAGTCTTTTTAAGGTCACTAACAGGCCTTATGGTCGCCACCCTTTCATTGCTCAGCTACATTTATTTCAAGCTGGCAGTCCAGAGGGTTTGTCATTTTTTTGTTTAACCACCTCAGCTCCCCTAGCTTAAACCCCCTTAATGACTAGAGCACTTTTTAGAATTCTGCACCGCACTACTTTCACCGTTTATTGCTCGGTCATACAACTTACCACACAAATGAATTTTACCTCCTTTTCTTCTCACTAATAGAGCTTTCATTTGGTGGTATTTCATTGCTGCTGACAATTTTACTTTTTTTGAAATTAATCAAAATTGACCGAATTTATTTATTTTTTTGAAGAAATTTTTCACTTTTTGTTGTAAATTTTTTCAATTAAAACTACATTTCAATATAAATTTCTCTCTAAATTTATTGTTCTACATGTCTTTGATTAAAAAAAATGCAGTGAAGTGTATATTTATTGGTTTGGGTAAAAGTTATATCGTTTACAAACTATGGTGCAAAAATGTGAATTTACGCACTTTGACTTTCTGAGCACCTGTCATGTTTCCCGAGGTTCTACAATGCCCAGACAGTAGAAAACCCCCACAAATGACCCCATTTCGGAAAGTAGACACCCTAAGGTATTCGCTAATGGGCATAGTGAGTTCATGGAAGTTTTTTTTACAAAGTCTCATATTCCACTAACTTGTGACAAAAAATAAAATTTTACATGAACTCGCCATACCCCTCACAAAATACCTTGGGGTGTCTTCTTTCCAAAATGGGGTCACTTATGGGGTATTTATACTGCCCTGGGACAGTTTTAGGGGACCTAGAGCGTGAGAAGTAGTTTGGAATCCAAATGTGTAAAAAAATGCCCTGTGAAATCCTAAAGGTGCCTCTTTAGAATTTGGGCCCCTTTGCCCACCTAGGCTGCAAAAGTGTCACATGTGGTATCGCCGTACTCAGAAGAAGTAGGGCAATGTGTTTTGGGGTGTATTTTTACATATACCCATGCTGGGTGAGATAAATATCTCTGTAAAAGACAACTTTTCCCATTATACAAAGTTGTCATTTTACAGAGATATTTCTCTCACCCAGCATGGGTATATGTAAAAATACACCCCAAAACACATTGCCCTACTTCACATGTGACACTTTTTTGCAGTCAAGATGCACAAAGGGGCCCAAATTCCAATGAGTATCTTTTAGGAGGGCATTTTTAGGCATTTGGATTACAGACTTCTCACCTTTAGGGCCTCTAAAATGCCAGGGAAGTATAAATACCCCACATGTGACCCCATTTTGGAAAGAAGACACCCCAAGGTATTCTGTGAGGGGAATGGCGAGTTCCTAGAATATTTATTTTTTTGGGCACAAGTTAGCGGAAAATGATTTTGTAAGAGAAAAAAAAAAACACAAAAAAAAAACCTTTTCCGCTAACCTGTGCCCAAAAAAAAAAAAAAAAATATATTCTAGGAATTCGCCATGCCCCTCACGGAATACCTTGGGGGTGTCTTCTTTCCAAAATGGGGTCACATTTTAGGGGCCTAAGCGTGAGAAGAAGTCTGGAATATAAATGTCTAAAAAAATTGTACGCATTTGGATTCCGTGCGGATCTGCAAAATGCGGAAAGCACATTGCCGGTGTCCGGGGTTAATAAGTGACAGGGGGGGTTGTAGTGTGGTGCTTGGTGCTACTTATTACAGAGCTGCCTGTGTCCTCTGGTGGTCGATCCAAGCAAAAGGGACCACCAGAGGAGACGCTGTTAGCAAAACAGCATCTGATATACCTTTCAAGAGTTAAAAAAAAAAAAAACTAAAAAAAACTGTCCTTTCTACTGTGGCTCTCCCGTTGTAACTTTCACAGGTGCTAACAAATATGACGGCTGGCAGCTGAAGGATGGAACTGGGCATGTGCGTCCGCCTCAGACTTTTATTGAGTTGGACGGAGAGATAAGGAAACAGAGTGTAGCCCTAAATGGAAGGGCTGCGAACAAATTCCAGCTTTTAATTTGCAAGCATAAAACTGTTAAAACAGAGAATTCAGCCTTGCTAGCCCTACCACAACAAATCACAGAGAAGCTCTCATTATGCCAGGCTAATTTTATTATAAAGTTATACTGGGATCATCTATTTAGGTCAGCTTCACCCAGAACGATGCCAGGCTCGGTCTCACAAAGTGAGTGGGAGGTGGCAAGTAGACTCCATAAATGTTGCACACATATGCATGCTTCAACTAGCTGGCATACAATAAGGGGGGCAGTCCCTGTGTGATTTACAGGGGAAACCATTGCATCATTTTATAAAGAAGGGCTTGGTAATTTCCAGGAGTGATCATGACATGGCCTGCGTAAACTTTCTACATTGCGTAATCGTATTGACGGGACTATGCGTGGCAAGCCTTACTAGTCATGAATGTCAGCTACCATTCAGACCGAGTGGGTGTGCCATAGAAACCATATTTCCGTCTGCTTGCAAACATGTTTCAACTCCGTGATGAAATCTGCATCATTGTGGCATTTGACATTTCTGAAGAAGCTGTCTAAGGGCTCTTTCACACTTGCGCTGTCCGGATCCGGCGTGTACTCCCTTTGCCGGAATTACACACCGGATCCGGAAAAACACAAGTGAACTGAAAGCATTTGAAGACGGATCCGTCTTCAAAATGCGTTCAGTGTCACTATGGCAGCCAGGACGCTATTAAAGTCCTGGTTGCCATAGTAGTAGTGGGAAGCGGTATACTTACAGTCTGTGCGGCTCCCGGGGCGCTCCAGAATGACGTCAGAGCGCCCCATGCGCCTGGATGACGTGCCATGCGATCACGTTATCCATGCGCGTGGGGCGCCCTGACGTCACTCTGGAGCGCCCCGGGAGCCGCACGGACGGCAAGTATGCTGCTCCCCCGCTACACTTTACCATGGCTGCCAGGACTTTAGCGTCCCGGAAGCCATGGTAACCATTCAGAAAAAGCTAAACGTCGGATCCGGCAATGCGCCGAAACAACGTTTAGGTTAAGGCTGGATCCGGATTAATGCCTTTCAATGGGCATTCATTCCGGATCCGGCCTTGCGGCAAGTGTTCAGGATTTTTGGCCGGAGCAAAAAGCGCAGCATGCTGCGGTATTTTCTCCGGCCAAAAAACGTTCCGGTCCGGAACTGAAGACATCCTGATGCATCCTAAACGGATTTCACTCCATTCAGAATGCATGGGGATAATCCTGATCAGGATTCTTCCAGCATAGAGCCCCGACGACGGAACTCTATGCTGGAAGAAAAGAACGCAAGTGTGAAAGAGCCCTAATACTGTACGGAATACGAACGCTGCATATGAAATATCAAACTCTCCAAAGGTCTGGGGACTGCACGGTTACAAAGCATTATTCCTTATATACATTCCCTACTTTCTGCAAATCCATACACTCACCTGTTCAAATGAGATATGATGTATTTCAAGACTTCATAGTTGACAGGAGGAAAACTCCGTAAAATAGTCTTCAAATCATGCAGCCTCTCCATTCTGTCCTGGATTTCTGCAGGGTAAGAAGACAGCTTCCTTAGGGTCCATTCACACATCCATAGTGTATTGCTGACCCGCAATACACCCGGCCAACACCCCCATAGTACTGCCAATTGCGGACAAGAATAGGACATGTTCTATTTTTTTTCGGGAGCCGCGGACTGGAAGATCGGGCCGTGCTCCGGAAATGCGGAGAGCACATAGTGTGCTCTCCGCATCCATTCCGTCCCCATAGAGAATGAAAGGGTCTGCACTCATTCCGCACAATTCAGGAAACGGATGCGGACCACACTTGCGGACATGTAAATGGGGCATTAGACCGAGTGTCTCCTGTGTAGTTGAGTCTTATTAAATGATACATACATTATATACATCTACCTCTGGGGAAAGTTACTAAACCATGTAAGGCCCCATTCACATAACTGTATTTTTGGTCTGCATCCAATCCACATTTTGTGCAGTTAGGATACAGATACATCATTTCAATAGGTCTGCAAACAATTCGGACCGCACATCCATGTACTGTCCACACCCATATTTCCATTCCAAAGCCCCTCAAAAAATATAGAACATGTCCTATTCTTGTCTGTTTTGCAGGCATCAATGGGCATTGTTACAATGGGTCTGCAAAAAATAAAAACAAAGACACAGATGCAACACGGATGTCATCCGTATTTTTTGCGGATCCACATTCTGCATACTGCAAAATACAATGCACCCTTATTCAGTAATTCCTTATACAGTAGATCTTAGAAATGTATTTATTGTTGCGTATAGCAGTGACCTATACCACAGCGCTGCACAGTCATTATCCCAAATATTTTTTTAATGAAATTAACAGCCTATATGTGGAGTGGACAGTTTGCTGAATATATACGTTTTTGTAGTCCATGCATTTCTCTTGGCTCTCTCGCTTTTGTTTGGACTTTTAGCACAGCAAACAGATTTTTTTCACTCACGCCATTCACTGCGGCCAAAGAGAGGGAGGGAGAGAGTGACTCAAAGTACTACACATTACACTGATAGGTGTAGATAATACAGAAGAGCATTTCCACCTATCAAAGCAATAGAACTGTCATACTGTTGTCCCGGTTATACAATCTACTATTATCCTAGCAGATAACATCTTCCCCTCACAGCAACAGTAAAAGAAAAAGGGTTCGCCGTCTGTACGAGTTTTCTCTCTGCACTGACTGCTACAATAGAAAAATATTTAGTTTATACATTTTCAATGGCATAGGATTGCCAAAACGAAAAATACCCCTTTCTGAAGGAAGTGTTCCTTTAAACAGGAAAGCTTGTATAAAACAGTAGATTGGGATCTGCATGTCTTGCCGTTAAGGGGCTTGTAAAGCAGGGAAGTGTATGGGTGGCACACTTTTACACCACACTGATGTAGTTTAGCATGTGAAGGGTGAAATCTGCAGCAATTCCCAGCACCCATGCCGATCAGCTGTTGGAGAAGGCTTCCTGCTTGTTCCACTAGGGGTCGTCTCCTCTGTAGCAGTGGTGTAGTCGAATTGCAAGTACTTGTCATTATACAGGACTTCCGATACGACGTGCAGTGTGGAGGGCTGCCTCCTCTTCAAAAAGCTGATCGGCAGGGGTGCCGGACCCCGCGGCTCAGATATTGTGACCTATCCTGATGATAGGTTATCAATATATATGGCAGGACAACCCCTTTAAGGTTAACATTTTATTTTGGACAAACTTCCTGAAAGCCATCTACATTTTTTAATACGTTACATTCTAGGTTTTGGTTTAGCACACTAGGTCTGGTCCTAGTAAATTTTCTCCCCAAACATTACAAAATGTAACATAACCTTATAACCGTGCTAAAGCACCATCATCATCAGGGCACCTGCTAGCAAGGTGTAAGGTACACGAGAAAGAATCATACTTACTAGAAGCCTGCAGAAGTTCTGGGTGATGGATATATGGTATTAGAGGGGCTGGCAGATCAGCAAAGAAAGCTTTGAGAGCACCAGCCACTGCATTTACATTTACCTCCATAGAAGCCAAGTTCAAACTGTTATCTGTAATCAGACAAAACCTTTTAGTACAGCGAGAAGCATTTCACGGACGGCATAGCCGTGATCATCCCATAACAAACTTTTTGCTTTTCTAATCTTAATACTCCCATCCAAAATCTATAGAAACCCTTGGAGCCATTTTGTATTATTGGTTTACTTGTATTTTGGGCTAAAACATTTGTAATAGTTTTTATGGAAAATTAAGCATCCTTTGGCTTCTGCTCTTTGCCCTACATACAGATGTAGCAGACACCTCAATCACCGTTCCTGGACATTGCTGTCCAGGAGCAGCAAAGTGTTGTATGGGCATGAGCGATAGAAGCAGCCATCATACTGTGGAGGTGATCGCTGTATATAAATGCAGCTCTTCACCTCCACTTAATGAGCAGCTGACTGTCTGGGAGGATTAAGCATCCTTTGGCTTCTGCCCTTTGCCCTACATACAGATGTAGCAGACACCTCAATCACCGTTCCTGGACATTGCTGTCCAGGAGCAGCAAAGTGTTGTATGGGCATGAGCGATAGAAGCAGCTATCATACTGTGGAGGTGATCGGTGTATATAAATGCAGCTCTTCACCTCCACTTAATGAGCAGCTGACCTTCTGGAAGGATTAAGCATCCTTTGGCTTCTGCCCTTTGCCCTACATACAGATGTAGCAGGGTTAACACTCAAACTGTTATCTCAAATTTCTTAACTCATCGTGTTATTTTGAAACAAAAGCCATTGAAAAGCAATTGAAGGTGTTTGCTTAACACATTTAGTTTAGATAACACATCGCATAAGTGTTAACTCGACTACATCTGTAGAAGTGTCATGAAACCATTCAGTAGCAAATCTGTCAGACTCGCATGTCTGTCTCCAGTCCGTCTTTCACCTCTGATAAACGATCTGTGATTAGGTAATGGATCATGTGTTCAGAGGTCAGAGATGGATTTGAGAATGAGCCCTCAGACAGCTAGTCTGACAGATCTGCTACTGGACGGTTTTATGGCGCTGCTGTCTAGTGCAAAGCACAGAAGCCGCAGGAGGAAAATGAAGCAACTTTTTTTTATATAAAAAAAACCCATCAGACACCAACATATAATACTAGTTGGATCTACAGCGGACTCTGGATAAAAATTGGCGTAATCCTGAATGATCCAGACCAGAGACCACACCCGGGAAATGACAAAGCCAAGTGATCCATTTTTGGCGTATCAAGCCAGACCAGGAAGCGAAGTAGGGGAGCTGGAGCAGCATTTGAACTTCGGGGGCTGTAATTGGAAAGGGTGACCAACAGCTGTATTATACTGCTATACTTCCTGCGGCCATATGTTACCTCTCATGGCAGGGCTTTCAATTGGCATTTTTCAGCAGGATAAGGCCTCATGCACACCACTGTTTGTCTCCGCGTCCGTTCCGCCGATTTTAGTGTTTCAGATACGGACCCATTCATTTCTATGGAGCTGTTGAAAATGCGGATAGTGCCATCCGTGATCCGTGGTTCCAGTCAGTCAATAAAATATAACCTGTCCTATTCTTGTCCGCGGACGCATTCAAGCCAATGGGACCTCTTAAAAACGCAGAGGCACACAAGATTGTCATCCGCGTCTGTTTTAATTATATCATTTGCATAGAAAACCTGTCAGACTTTTTTTTTTTACCTTCCTTTATGTCTGGTGGTCCTCCAAAAATAAAGGAAGACGCACGGAAACAAAAACGGAACCCCATTTTGCAGAACGGAAGACAACATCGGTCGTGTGCATGAGGTCTAATGCTCACCCACACACAGCAAGGGTTTCCGGAAATGTCTCAGGCAGATTGCTTGACCTGCCCAGTAGTCACCAGATTTATCGCTATTCGAGCATTTATGGAACCAGCTGGAATGCAAGCTTTGGCAATCCGCAAGTGTACAGGAACTACATGTCCAGTTACAATATCTGTGGGGAAATGTGCGGCAGTAGGGTTCAGCCAATCAGGTTCGGATTTCTGTATCCAAACCCTATTATTTTAAAACCTACATTAATAATATCAACTCTTACTATACAACGTATTGTCTCCGCAGAGGTCTTTCCGAAGCTTCAGCAAATATTGAGAGACTTACTTTGTGACTTTGTTTCACTTTTTTTATTCGCATAAATTACAGTATCAAAACACAAAGCTGAACTTGGCTTCATTAATGAGGCAATTTATGAGAACACAGTGACACATGACATCAAGACCCAGTAAGTCTCGCGATATTTGCTGAAACTTCGGAAATACCTCCGCGGAGGCAATACATTTTACAGTAGTACGGAACAGATATTTTTAATGAAGGTTTTAAAAGAATTGGGTTCAGATACAGCAATCCGGAACAGATTATCTCAACCCTATCTGGCAGGATACAATACCGAACCTGTATGTCTCCACGCCCCGTATCTCATTCAGTATCCAGGCTACAGGCGGCCCAACAGAGCACTAGAGCCTCCTCCAAATGGTACGGGTTTCCCCAATAATACATATACTCTAATATTGCAATCACTTACATATATCATTACAATCACGCAGTCTCATTCTATTCCAACGCCTCCTACTTTATTTTTGGGTCAATGAGTCCATATTTTTCCAGAAAACCCATTAAAGGGTTTCTACCACCAGATTTTCACCTATTTAGCTGTCTGACACTAGCGATCTGCTAGTCTCTTCTGTAGCTAACCATGTTCATGTATTACCTTTGTCTGGAGCGGTTAAGCTTAAAAACGTAGTTTTATTGATATGCAATATAGGTGCTATGGGGGCATCTTTTCAGCATCTAGAGGCTCAGTCTACTCACTATTTCTGCCGCCCAGCGCGTCCCTCCACTCTAGATTGACAACCTACTTCTCCCCATCTCTGCCGAATTCTCGCGCCTGCGCCGTGTGCTTCTGTATTCGGTGCAGGCGCAGTGACTGTCGTACCGCTCCCTGTGCCGGCATCTTCACTGCGCCTGCGCAGATTACGGCACAGGGAGCTGTCCGACAGTCAACCGCCCTGCGCCGAATACAGAAGCACACAGCGCGGCCGAGATGGGGAGAAATAGGCTGTCAATCTAGAGGAGAGGGGCGGGCTGGATCGCGTGTGGCGGCAGAAATAGTGAGTAGACCGAGCCTCTAGATGCTGAAAAGACGCCCCATAGCACCTAGAGGCTCATTTGCATATCAATAAAAACTAAGTTTTTAAGCTTAATCGCTCTAGACAAAGGTAATACATGAACATGGTTAGGCACAGAAGAGACTAGCAGATCGCTAGTGTCAGACAGCTAAATAGGTGTGGTAGAAACCCATTAAAGGGTTTTCTGGAGAAATATGGACTCATTGACCCAAAAATAAAGTAGGAGGCGTTGGAATAGAATGAGACTGCGTGATTGTAATGATATATGTAAGTGATTGCAATATTAGAGCTTAAGTATATGTATTATTGGGGAAACCAGTACCATTTGGAGGACATAACAATTTTCCATTTTCACTTTTTTACTCCAGGAAGGCATGGAGTAAAACGCCATAACTTTATTTATTTTTTTCACATAGCCAGATTAGGACTTGTTTTTGAAGACAATAATTTGTAATGGCACCTTTTAAAATTGTATACAGTTTAGTAGGAATGGGTGGAATTGGGTGGGGGGGGGGGATACAATTCCGTATGCAGTAGAACTGAACTGTTTTGTTGTGTTTTAATACTGAACAAAGACGTTTGAAGAAAACACTTCATCCCATATTTTGAAATCCCATAATTTTTTTTTTTTATAGTTTTGTCTATGGAGCTGTGTGAAGGCTTATTTTTTTGCAGGACAAAATGTAGTTTAATTTAAGTTTTTTAACTTTGTTTTCTTTTTTGTTCATGTCCCCCCCATGGGGGCCCACAACATGCAATCATTAGATTGCCATTTATATTAAAGCAATATAATTTTGTCCATTACAAAATACAAAATCTGTATATTCCAATACAATGTTGCCATCTACCGGCCTGCATTGGAATGAATATACCAGTAATAGGCTGAGAAGCTTTACAGCGAGGAACAGAAGTATTTGAACACTCTACGATTTTGCAAGTTCTCCCACTTAGAAATCATGGAGGGGTCTGAAATTCACATTGTAGGTGTATTCCCACTCAGACAGAATAAAAAAAAAAGAAAGAAAAGTATTTGAACACCTGAGAAACAGCAAGAATTCTGGCTCTCAAAGACCTGTTACTGTGCCTTTAAATAGTCCACCTCTACTCCACTCATTAATCTTACTTAGTAGCACTTGTCTGAGCTCTTTAAAGACACCTGTCCACCCGACAGTCAGTCAGACGCCAACTACTACCATGGGCAAGACCAAGAGCTGTCAAAAGACACCAGAGACAAAATTGTGGACCTCCACAAGGCTGGAAAGGGCTACAGGCTAATTGCCAAGCAGCTTGGTGAAAATAGATCAACTGTTGGAGCAATTTAGGGATCGACGGACATTGATTTTTTAGGACCGATACCGATAATTTGTGAACTTTCAGGCCGATATTCTGTGAATTTTCATTTTTGAAAAAAATAAATAAAATCCTACACCTGCCCCTGCTGCTCTGTGCACACAGCAGCATGGAGCTTACCACGGCAGCCAGGGCTTCAATAGCGTCCTGGCTGCCATGGTAACTGATCGGAGCCCCAGGCTTACACTGATTAATACTGGGGGGGGGGGGGGGGGGGCGCACTGCGCCACCAATGTGTTTAATACGGGGGTGGGGCTGGGGGGCTCACTGCCCCACCAATGTTTTTAATACGGGGGTGGGGGTCGCACTGCGCCACCAATGATTAATACTGGGGGGCTTGGGGGGGGGCGCACTGCACCACCAATGAAGATACATCTCTCGTTTATTCATATACAGGAGGCGGAAGCTGGCTGCAGAATCACATAGCCGGCTCCTGACCTTTATGAGCGGTAGCTGTGATCCGCGGCACCTGAGGGGTTAACGACTGCGGATCGCAGCTACAGCTCAAAGATTGGGAGCGGGCTATGTGATTCTGCAGCCAGCTCCCGCCTCCTGTTCAATTTGAATGAATGAGTAAGTAACATCATTGGTGGCGCAGTTGCCACAGCCCCTCCTCTTCTCATCTGTCTCCTCATTGGCGGCAGCAGCAGCAGCAGCACAGGGGGAGGAGACACTGCTTCCTTCTCCCCTGTGCTGCTGAGGGAACACAGAGCAGCGCAATCTGTGTTCCCAATAAGTTATTGGAATATTGGCAAAATAGATGCCGATACCGATAACAGTCAAAATCCTTAATATCGGTAAAACCGATAATCTGTCGATCCCTAGAGCAATTGTTAGAAAATGGAAGAGGCTAAAGACGACTGTCAGTCTCCCTCGGACTGGGGCTCCATGCAAGATCTCGCCTTGTGGGGTATCACTGATATGAAAGGTGAGGAATCAACCCAGAACTACAAGAGAGGAGCTGGTCAATGACATGAAGAGAGCTGGGACCACAGTTTTAAAGGTCACTGTACGCCATCATGGTTTCAAATCATGAATTGCACAGAAGGTTCCCCTGCTCAAGTTATCACATGTCCAGGCCCGTCTGAAGTTTGCCAATGACCATCTGGATGATCCAGAGGAGGCATGGGAGAAAGTCATGTGGTCAGATGAGACCAAAGTAGAATTTTTTGGTCTAAACTTCACTCTTCATGTTTGGAGGAAAAAGAAGGATGAGTTGCATCCCAAGAACACCATCCCTACTGTGAAGCATGGGGGTGGTAACATCATGCTTTGGGGGTGCTTTTCTGTGAAGGGGACAGGACGACTGCACTGTATTAAGGAGAGGATAAATGGGGCCATTTATTGTGAGATTTTGAACGACAATTTCCTTCCCTCAGTCAGAGCATTCAAGATGGGTCGTGACTGGGTCTTTCAACATGACAACGACCCTAAGCACACATCCAGGATAACCAAGGAGTGGCTCCGTAAGAACCATATCAAGGTTCTGGAGTGGCCTAACCAGTCTCCAGACCTAAATCCAATAGAACATCGGAGGAGTGGGCCAAAATCCCTGTTGCAGTGTGTGCAAACCTGGTCAAGAACTACAGGAAACGTTTGACCTCTAATTGCAAACAAAGGCTTCAGTACCAAATATTACACTGATTTTCTCAGGTGTTCAAATACTTATGTTCAGAATCAGCAGTGCAAGACAAATATATTCTGTAAAAATCATACAATGTGATTTCCTGAATATTTTTTAAATGCTGTCTCTGAGTGGGAATTTCAAACCCCTCCATGATTTCTAAGTGGGAGAACTTTCAAAATCACAGGGTGTTCAAATACTTCTGTTCCTCAGAACAGGCTCTGGCCTATTACTGCTAAGGAACACCGTCCCCATTCTCAGTCAGGGGAAGGCTTTCCTGCACAGGAAGTGCATGCTTACAGGTGGGTATATGTAAAAAGATACCCCAAAACACATTGCCCAACTTCTCCTGAGTACGGCAATACCACATGTGCGACACTTTTTTGCTGCCTAGGTGGGCAAAGAGCACCTTTATGATTTCACAGGGCATTTTTTACTACTTCTACTTTTCACGCATTAGGGCCCCTAAAATGCCAGGGCAGTATAACAACCCCACAAGTGACCCCATTTTGGAAAGAAGACACCCCAAGGTATTTCGTGATGGGCATAGTGGGTTCATGGAAGTTTTTATTTTTTGTCACAAGTTAGTGGAATTTGAGACTTTGTAAGAAAAATAAATAAATTATAATAATAATAAAATAAATTTCCGCTAACTTATGCCAAAAAAATGTCTGAATGGAGCCTTACAGGGGGGTGATCAATGACAGAGGGGTGATCAGGGAGTCTATATGGGGTGATCACCCCCCTGTCAGGCTCCATTCAGACGTCCGTATGTGTTTTACGGATCCGATCCATAAAACACATACGGACGTCTGAATGGAGCCTTACAGGGGGGTGATCAATGATAGAGGGGTGATCAGGGAGTCTATATGGGTTAATAAGGGGTTAATAAGTGACAGGGGGGGTGTAGTGCAGTGCGGTGCTACTTATTACAGAGCTGCCTGTGTCCTCTGGTGGTCAATCCAAGCAAAAGGGACCACCAGAGGACCAGGTATATTAGACGCTGTTATCAAAACAGCGTCTAAAACCTGTTAGGGGTTAAAAAAAATAAAAATAAAATCACATCTACAGCCTGCCAGCGAACGATCGCCGCTGGCAGGCTGTATGACGCGCTGATGCGCGACTGTGCCCGAGTGAGCCGCCTCCGGAACACGATCCTGCGTTAGGCGGTTAAAGACAAACCCAAAGGTTATGCCATAAAGTCCGATAGGTGAAATTACCACCTCTGGGAGCCACTCATCTCATGGATGGGATCCCATCGCACACTGCAGTGAATGGAGGCCGCGCACTTGCCTATTTTTGGAAGTTCTATAGCAGTGAATGGAGAGAGCCATGCATGTGCGTCTCTAATGACTACAGTGCTCAATGGAGTCTCATTCTTAAAATCTGGGTGGGTACCAGAGTTACAAGTAGTTAGCAGCGGGTGCTGGTGGGGAGCTGCGATCAGCAGCAGTTAACCCCTCAAGTGCCGCACCTGCCTCCTGAATTAAATGTTGATTATCTTTGATGGCGCAATGCGTCCGCCCCTCAACAACCCAGTATTAAAATTGTTGCTGGCGCACTGCGCCCCCTCCCCTCCTCCTCATTGGTGGTGCAGTGGCAGCTTCTGATCAGAGCCCCAGCTGTGTAATCCTGGGGCTCCAATCAGTTACCATGGCAGCCAGGATGCTACTGAAGCCCTGGCTGCCATGGTAAAATCCCTGCTGCTGTGTGTATTATGCACAGGGAGAGTGTGAAGTCGTATTAACCCTAATAGAGCTCTACCCCCCCCCCCCACCCAAAAAAAAAAAAAAAAAGGGATCGGACTGTTATAAAATACGAAATGCACACGGCTTTTTATTTTCTTCTCGTAGTATCAAATGGTATCGAGTATCAATACTTTATGGTATCGAAAGCAAATAAAAATGTTGGTATCAAAACAACCCTACTGCACTGTACTAGCCAGGAAAGTGTACAATTATTTTTCAATTCATAACAATGGCAACTACTCACCCAGGTCAAACTGCTTTTGAATATTATCTTGGTCCGTTTTGTACCCACTCACACGATATAAACCTTCAGTGCCAAGTCCTAAAATTAAATGGAAAGCAAAAAATTATAAATGAGTTCTGCTGCTGCCTGATGAGGTGTTATAACGAATCTGTGACCAAAATTTGGACTTTTGCCTGCACTACTACATGAGTATCACTCCAGATAAGGAGTCCAGATAGCCGTTTTTTTTTTGCCTACTGCCCCTTGTTCAGCACTCACAGCTGCACTGAAACACACAGTCCGGACTGCTGTACGAGTATGAGAAAACAAATACAGTGGTCCTTCAAGATACAATATTAATTGGTTCCAGGACGACCATTGTATGTTGAAACCATTGTAAGTTGAGTAATCTGTTCCAAAGCCCTAAAATGTCATCCAAGATAAGAGAAAATGAAGATTTTAGAAAAATAAGCAGATAACCAAGATGTAGCAGGGTTAGCACTCAAACTCTTAACTCAAATTTCTTAAATCGTGTTATCTTGAAACAAAAGCCATTGAAAAGCAATTGAAGGTGTTTGCTTAGGTTAGATAACACATCTCAGAAAGCATGAATGTTAACTCTACTACATCAGTAACAGTCAGGAATACCTGCTAACTAGCAACTAAGACAGCTATTTTACCAGAGAAGTGGCCTTGATTGGTTGGATCTGAGTCTGAGGCATTGTATGTGGAGTCTAGCTTTAACTTACGATGGGTCAGAAAAGACCATTGTATGTTGAAAATATTGTAACCTGAGGCCATTGTATGTTGAGGGATCACTGTAGTAGCACACATGTAGCACTGGAGATGATAGTACAGGATCTTGGTGCCAAGTTCCCTTTAAAGCGGTTGTCCAGGATTTTACAGGTTGTGTATTAGCAGCAGCACAATCCTGGTTTACAAAGGCTGATGTACTGTTGGCAAACAAGGTTTTTGGGCAATGCATGAAGGGTGTATTTTCTCGTTTGCTGGGTGATTGGTGACACATATGTACATGTTGATTATCAAGAACAAGTGTTCGTATACCATAACTAGCCCATAAAATGTCAGAATTTTTTTACTGAAAACAGGATTGCAATTTATGGTTGGGGTGCAGAGACAATACTTTTTTCCTCAAAACTAACATTTCTTGCAAGAAAGTAATTTTTATAGGCTGGGGAGACCAAGACTCCGCAATCGCCAGGAGCAAGGAAGCCAATAACCATAGAAATCTGCTCCTGGTGCCAAGTAGTATTGTGGTCATTTTTCATTGAGAGTTATGAAGCTTTACATTGATTGGCCAATAAAGAGATTAACGGGTTCCTGAATTGGCTACTGAAAAAGTATAATATTTGGTTAGCCCTTGATTAAGCTTAAAACCAATACTGTAAAGGGCTTTGATAAACTTCTTTGGCTTTCTGGATAGCAGATGCCACATGATGTATACTTTTAAAGATCAGATGAGGAATACATATAGTAGAAGCAGCAATGACAATACAACCCATAGTGGAAAACCACGTGCATCCAATCTGATACAGCTGGGAACTACACATTGTGGGTTATTATATATCATCATACAGTTATTTCCGGTCTCGGCAGCATTTAGCTTGCACTACATGGGATGAGGCTGACCCACTGGGGATCACTTCCAGAGCTTCCTTTTCACTGCAGATGGCCAGCTAAGTGAACACAGATTTCTTCTGGCTCATGGCCAAGCGTCACACAAAACAGACAACAGCTCATACCAAAATGTTGTCCGGTAACCAGGCAATATTAAAGGGACACCTTTCTAGCTAATTTATAGATTTGTGTGACCAGTGGATCAGCACCATCCCAAGCAGTGAAAGTTAAATGCTGCTTGTGACATCTGGTCCGGGATCAGAAATAACCCTAATATGATAATTTGTGTGGACACCAAAGTCATTGTTTGCAGGCAACAGATTATGACATCTAAACACACACTGCTGCCCACAAACAACTATTCTGGTTTATTTCATAGCAGCTGAGAGTATACTGTGATTACATTTTATTTTTTTACTTAATGCACAGGTGAGTAATTAGGGCGAGGCTATCTAATTAGGAGAAGTTAAATAGCCAGTCTTTTAGGGGCAGCTCAGTCCTTTGAATCCAGAGAAAAAAAAATCTGTCTGGTTTGAGAGCTGCACTTATACAAGCAGACAAACAACGCGAGTTTGAGAGTGTTCTCGTGTTTGTATTAAGTGTGTGACTTTAGATTACGTGACTTGAGATTCAGGGACTTTAGGAGGAGACTACAGTAAGTTAGATTCTTATCACTGCACTATATTGCATTTTTCTCTTTTCTGGTGTAATCCCCACTTAGTATGTGTTCCATTATTGACAGCGCAGTCCAGTGCACATCTTGTCTAATGTATGCAGTCCTGGAACAGCCGTTTGAGGGTGCATATCTTTGTTCAAAATGTGAGCAAATTGCCTGTTTGGAATCGCACATCGTGTATCTAACCGGGTGAGTTTCAACACCGAGAAGCATTGCCAATTTGGAAAAGAGTTTGCTGCTCACTGAGCAAGCACTCTTTGGGGTAGATGTGGGGGAGGGTGGTATCGAGGAGGCTCAAGAAAGTGAGGTAGCTAGCTGGGTAACAGAAAGCGGGGTAGAGGGAAGAGTGCCAGGAAGGCTAGCCCTGATCTGACACACCCCAACAAGTTTGCAAGTTTGGCAGATGAGGGGGATGTCAGTCCAGGGACAGCACTGCTGCAGCCGGACACTTCCTCTGCCAGTCAGGGGAATGTCAGCTCCAGTAAGCAGGGAACCAGGAGAGCAGGGCAGGCCAGACAGGTGCTGGTAAGTGGGAGACTCAATGATTAGGGGTACAGATCGGGCAATCTGTCACAAAGACCAGGATCGTCGAATGGTGTGTTGTCTTCCTGGCACTCGAGTTTGACACATTGTGGATCGGGCTGACAGATAACTGGGAGGGGCTGGAGAAGATCCAGCGGTCATGGTCCATATTGGAACCAATGACAAAGTTAGAGTCACTGTGGGTAAAAATACACGGAGGCAAAAATAATAATAAATTACTAATAGGAGTTTATTATAAACCACCTAAAATACCAGAGTCCACAGAAAATCTGCTACTAAACGAGATAGACGAGGCTGCAGATTCTAATGAGGTTGTTATTATGGGGAACTTCAACTACCCAGATATAGACTGGGAAACTGAAACATGTACATCTCATAAAAGGAAACAGATTCTTGGCAATAACCAAAGACAATTACCTTTCCTAACTGGTTCAGGACCCGACTAGAGGGACTGCCATACTGGACTTAGAACAACAGATGTGCAGGTTGGGGGACACCTGGGAAATAGTGACCATAAAGTAATAACCTTAGAATTATCATTTAAAAGAGTGTTTTTTCAGGGTCGAACAAAAACACCAAACTACAAAAAAAGCTATATTTAGCCAACTAAGAGAGGCCATAGGCCTAACTAACTGGGACAAAGTGCTCAAAAATAAAAATACAGCCACAAAATAGGATATTTTTAAAAGCATCCCAAAATCTAATCGTGAGAGGTACATACCTTACGGGAATAAGGCTGGGTTCAGACCTTGAATGTTTTGAATGCAAACATTCAAGTACGCTCAGGTCTGAACCCAGCGTAAAAGGTTAAGGAACAATAAAAAAAAAAAAAAAAAAAACAATGTGGATAAATAGTACTGTAAAGAAAGCATTTAAAAATCACTAAAACAGGAGGGTAGCACGGAAGGACTGAAAAACGAAGCAAAGAAATGTAAAAAACAAATAAACAGCCAAACTAGAGAACGAGAGAATAATTGCCAAAGAAAGCAAAACTAACCCTAAAATGTTTTTCAATTATATGAATGGTAAAAAGTAGAAATCTGAAGGTGTCAGCCCTCTACAGAGTAATGAGGGGGGAGTTGCAGAGAACGATAGAGAAAGCAAAGCCATTAAATAATGCAGAAAATAAACTGTCAGATGAAATGCAGAATGTAAAAGTAAATTCCCCATTAAAAGTGTCCCGTCTGACCCAGGAAGAAGTACAGCGGCGCCTTAAAAAGATTAAAATAGACAAAATCGCTAGGACCAGATGGCATACACCCCATATCCTAAAAGAATTAAGTAAGGTCATAGCCAGAGCCTTATTTCTGATATTTAAGGACTCCATACTGACAGGGAATGTCCCACAGGATTGGCGCATGGCATATGTGGTGCCAATATTCAAAAAGGGGCCAAAAACAGAGCCTGGAAACTATAGGCCGGTAAGTTTAACATCTGTTGTGGGTAAACTGTTTGAAGGTTTTCTTGGAGTACCTCAATGAAAATATGCAAACACCACCATATCAGCATGACTTCATGAGGGATCGGTCATGTCAAACTAATTTAATCAGTTTCTACGAGGAGGTAAGTTCTAGGCTTGACAGCGGCGAATTAAAAATGGATGTCGTATATCTGGACTTCTGCAAAGCATTTGACACTGTACCGTATGAAAGATTAGTATATAAAATGAGAATGCTTGGACTGAAACAGAAGATGTTATTAATGGTACACATTGGGTTGGGTCACTGTCACTAGTGGAGTACCTCAGGGGTCAGTATTGGGCCCTATTCTCTTCAATATATTTATTAATGATCTTGTAGAAGGCTTGCACAGTAAAATATAAATTTTTGCAGATGATGCTAAACTGTGTAAAGTAATTGACACGGAAGAAGACAGTATACTGCTACAGATGGATCTGGATAGATTGGAGGCTTGGGCAGAGAAGTGGCAGATGAGGTTTACCACTGACAAATGTAAGGTTATGCACATGGGAAGGAATAATGCAAGTCACCCGTACATACTAAATGGTAAAACACTGATAACACTGACATGGAAAAGGACCTAGGAATTTTAGTGAACAGCAAACTAAGCTGCAAAAACCATTGTCAGGCAGCTGCTGCCAAGGCCAATAAGATAATGGGTTGCATCAAAAGGGGCATAGAAGCCCGTGATGCGAACATAGTCCTACCACTTTACAAATCACTAGTCAGACCACAAATGGAGTACTGTGTACAGTTCTGGGCTCCTGTAAACAAGGCAGATATAGCAGAGCTGGAGAGGGTCCAGAAGAGCACAGCTAAAGTAATAACTGGAATGGGCAACTACAGTACCCAGAAAGATTATCAAAATTAGGTTTATTCAATTTAGAAAAAAAGACGACTGAGGGGAGATCTAATTACTATGTATAAATATATCAGGGGTCAGTACAGAGATCTATCCCATCATCTATTTATCCCCAGGACTGTGACGAGGGGACATCCTCTGCGTCTGGAGGAAAGAAGGTTTGTACACAAACATAGAAGAGGATTCTTTACGGTAAGAGCAGTGAGACTATGGAACTCTCTGCCTGAGGAGGTGGTGATGGTGAGTACAATAAAGGAATTCAAGAGGGGCCTGGATGTATTTCTGGAGCGTAATAATATTACAGGCTATAGCTACTAGAGAGGGGTCGTTGATCCAGGGAGTTATTCTGATTGAGTCAGGAAGGACTTTTTTCCCCTTAAGTGGGGAAAAATTGGCTTCAAGTTCTACCTCAGTTTTTTTTTTTTTTTTTTTTTTGCCTTCCTCTTGCAGATCAACTTACAGGATAACAGGCCAAACTGGATGGACATAAGTCTTTTTTCGGCCTTATAAACTTTACTATGTATAGGGACGCGAGCAATGGCATTAGTGATTGCTTTTCCCCATGTAAATGCAACAGTCTCCTTCATTGACAAGCAGAAGCTTGCCAGGAAGGAACACTTCCATCCCAAAATGGCCTACTAAATTGTTTAGTATAAAGGGGTCTTAAAAGGGAACCTGTCACCCCTTCTGATATGTCTGTCTACATGAGTTTGCCATGTAACAATTCTGGAGCATCTATTCTTATAACTATGTTGTGTCATCCCTCTGTTATTTCTGCTAGAAGTTATGAATTTATTGCTAGCAGTCTGCAGTAAGGGTACAGAGGGGAGGTAACCAGTTGTGGGTGTGTACTTTCACAGTCTAACAATGGCAGCACTGACTGGAGAGAGTCAGACTGTGCAGGGACACACTCCCAACTGGTAACACCCCTCTATACCCTTACTGCAGACTGCTAGCAACGCATTCATAACTTCTAGCAGAAATAAGAGGAATGGCATAAGAACAGATGTTCTAGAATTGTTATTGCATGGGGAATGCATTTAGCTGAAAAAACAGACAGATATGTTAGGAGTGGTGAAAGGTCCTCCAAAGTCAATCATGTTAATTTAGATTTTAATAACTGCAAGAGCAGTAGATACAGTATATATTCAGCTGAAGGAACGGGAAACCGAGAAAATAAGTGAAGAGGAACTGAGAAAAAAGTGAATAAGTGATTGCACTTCTCCATCGCTGCATTTGCTTCTGGTGCTAAATTAGTCACAGATGTTTGCACAACAAACAGGAATCATTCATACGACCCTCAGTTTGGCAGCCAACAAATCACAGGTTCACAAAATACAGATGCAGTCTGTGTGCATTTTGCACTTTTTGCAGGCCCAGTTGAAAAAAAAAATGCCTATTCTTGTCTGCAAAAAAGACAAAAATGACAGCGCATCTTAAAGGCAATCTGTCAGCAGATTTGTACCTCTGAAACTGGCTGACCTGTCAAATGTGCACTTGGCAGCCGAAGGCCGTTGGTTCCATGTTCATAAAGTGGCATGCAAAAGTTTGGGCACCCCTGATGAAAATTACTGTTACCCGAATGATCCCCGAAAGGCAGAAAGTTGAAGATGATACATTCTCTTTGTATTTTAAGCAAAAGCAGTTGTTTTTTTGAGCTTTTACATTTTCAAAATAACAAAAAAGGGAAAGGTCTGGAAATGAAACGTTTCCACTGTTCCTGTTAACTGCCATTTATTAATTAAATTTCGAACTGAGGAAATGGTAAAACGGCAAATGGTGATAAAAAAAAAAGCCAATTCGTAGGTTTTTTTGGTCACTTTACCTCCCATTAAAAAAAAGAAGGTAAAAAAAGTGAATAAAAAAAGTCACACACACACCACAGAATGGTATCAATGAAAAGTACAGCTTGTCCTGCAAAAATGAGCCCTCACACAGCTCCATACACAAAAATAGAAAGTTATGGCAATGCAAATAAAAAAAATTAGTTTTTCTTCCCCAAAGTTAAAATTTTTTTTTCCAGTATTAAAACACAAGAAGAACTATACACATGTAGTATTGTAGAAATCGTACTGACACAGATAATAAAATTAGCAGGTCAGTCTTCCCTCATAGAAAACTGTGTTAATCAAAAAATACAAGCAAACATAAGCCTGTGGTGGTATGGCGTTTCTTGTAATTCCATCCCATTTGGAATTTTCGTTCCAGCTTCCCTCCACATTGAGCCCTCATGGCTGTGTAAATGAAAAAAATTGAGTTATGGTTTTGGGAGGGCTGAGCATAAATGAAAAACATTAAAAATCGCCAGGTCTTGAAAGGGTTAACTTTATCCCTTTTGGAGATCATTTCATCTTCAACTTTCTTAACTGTTTATTGACCATGCCACATATGTGCTCACATTGCTGAGGAAAACAATATTTAAATAAATGCAAATTCTATGAGGCATTGCCATTACACTGCCGCACCCTCTACACACCGTTTCACAGGGCCAGGCAGTGAAAGAGTCATCATGCAGGGCCATGGGCGTAGCTATAGGGGGTGCAGAGGTAGCAGTCGCTACCGGGCCCAGGAGCCCGAGGGGGCCCAAAGACCCTTGTGCCACATAAGAAGACACACAAAGCGCTGAGGGAAGGGGGGCCCAAGCTGAACTCTTGCACCGGGGCCCATGAGCCGTTAGCTACACCCCTGTGCAGGGCCCTGTCAAAGTGGAAAGGGCATGGCAGTTTCAGAGAAAGCCAAGCCTCTAAGCCAGGGGTCAGCAACCTCCGACACTCCAGCTGTTAAACTACAACTCCCAGCATTCACTTCTATGGGAGTTCTGTGAATGGCCAAGCAAGTGTGCATGCTGGGAGTCATAGTTTTAACACAGCTGGAGTGCCAGAGATTGCTGATCCCTGCTCTAGGAGTAACACCCCCGAGGATCACAGATGCCTTCATCTGCCAAGTGCACATGCAATAGGTCAGCCAGTGTCATAGGTACAAATCTGCTGACAGATACTCTGGAAAGAGTGTTCCCTAGCAAGAAAGGGTGTGATTTAAAGGGTAAGTTGCCATAACTGTTATGCAACTTTT
Organism: Bufo gargarizans; assembly: GCF_014858855.1. NCBI lineage: Eukaryota > Metazoa > Chordata > Amphibia > Anura > Bufonidae > Bufo > Bufo gargarizans. Next base: position 65,229,645 of record NC_058090.1, read on the forward strand.
TTTGTTTAAAAAAGTTAAATGTAAGAATTCTGACACATTTAGCAAATCACCCCGTTGTGTATATCAATTAATCTAGATACAACTGTATATATACATAAAATTATGATCCGGATGCAAATAAATACATAATACACGACCACTTTCCTAGCAGCAGTTAATCGCTTTTAGGGTAAAGTGGATTCATGGCACAGGGCACAAGAAAAGATAAACTGTCCACACATAATACAGACCCTTAAAAGAAGATGAGACTTTAATGATGTACATTGCTTGCAGCCACCGGCCGCCATGGCACATGCTCTTAGAAACAGAAACGTTTTTCTGTTGGACAAGTGCGCAGAAACTAATTGGACCCTGGGGATTCATATAAAGAACACTGGATGACTGAGCAGGGGTCGTTTCCTTGCTTAAACTCACGGTGGTTCTTCATCTTGATGTAAAAACCTTTATAGACTGGTTTCACACGGCCGTTGTGGAAAAAAAGATGTGGGTAGGTTGCGGGAACATGCGCAATTTTTCCGCTTGAGTGCAAAGCATTGTAATGCGTTTTGCACGCGCGTGAGAAAAATCGGCATGTATGGGTTAGGTGTTGTGTAGATTATAAGGGAAAATAATAGCATTCTGAATACAGAATGCATAGTACAATAGGGCTGGAGGGGTTAAAAAAAAAAAAATTTTTTAACTCTCCATAATTCACTTGTTCGCGCAGCCCGGCTTCTCTTCTGTCTTCATCTTTGCTGTGCACAGGAAAAGGACCTGTGGTGACGTCACTACGGGCATCACATGGTCAGTCGCATGATCCATCACCATGGTAAAAGATCATGTGATGGACCATTGTGATGACTGGAATGATGTCATCAAAAGGTCCTATTCCCTAAAGAAGACGACAGAAGAAAAGCCGGGCTTTGCAAACAAGTGGATTAAGGAGAGTTAAATTATTTATTTTAACCCCTCCAGCCCTATTGTACTGTATTAAGAATGCTATTATTTTCCCTTATAACCATGTTATAAGGGAAAATAATAATGATCGGGTCTCCACCCCGATCGTCTCTTAGAAACAGTGCGTGAAAATCGCACTGCATCCGCACTTGCTTGCGATTTTCACGCAGCCACATTCACTTCTATGGCGCGAGCGTTGCGTGGAAAACGCACAATATAGAACATGCTGCGATTTTCACGCAATGCACAAGTGATGCGTGAAAAATCACTGCTCATCTGCACAGCCCCATTGAAGTGAATGGGTCCGGATTCGGGGCGGGTGCAATGCGTTCACCTCACGCATTGTACCCGCACGGAAATCTCGCCCGTGTGAAAGAGGCCTTGCACCTTGTAATAATCTAGAAAATGGGGGACCGTTGTTATTCTGAAGCAGCAAAACTCCACCTAGCCACATCATCAATGAAGACACCAAAAAAAATAAAAATGAAATACTTGGAAATACACAAATACATAGCAATGCCAATGAACCCTGGATCGCTAACCCATTAAAGTGAATGGGTCCGTGATCCACTGCGGCTGCCCCACGGTGGGTGTTCGTGCATTGTGGTTCGCAATTTGCGGGCTGCAGCACGGCCACGGGACGCACACGTTCGTGTGCAAGAGGCCTAATGCTGTCCGCTCCTGCAAGATGAGCAGTGTCAGAAAAAAAAAAAAAAAAAAAGGAGGATCACACAGCATGATTTCTGGACTGCGCACACTCATCTCAATGAGCCCTTAAAACAAGACTGAGATCTGCAGCTTGCATTCCCAACTTGATTTCTAAAGGTCACATCTTGCTGGTTGCATTTTGGCCAACACCAGAAGCCTAAGCTATGCCGGGTTAAAGCACCCTCCCCCATTTTGCTGGCTGTGATCTCAGTCAGCATGCAGGAGTTGTCGAGCAGTGGCGTCTCTAGCTTTCAAATTTTGGGGGGGCACACTGGGGGCCAGGACAAAAGTAGGGGGGGGGGGGGCAGCTATAACAACGATACATTTACACAAGTACGCTTAGAAATGTGGAGTACACGCCGGATCCGGACAACGCAAGTGTGAAAGGGCCCTTAGTTATATAGCTACTGAATGAGATGCCTTTAACATATATATCTCCTGAGAAGCCAATTTGATTCTAAAGGGTTAATTTAATTCAACCTGTAATCTAAACTCTTGTGTCATCTGTCACTTCTCCTATCTGTTGCAACAAAAGCAGCCTCAGCCTCAGTGTAATGTAACCTGTTCTACACTCTGACTCACGGCTCTTTTAACTCAATGAATCGAATGAGTCACAAACTAAGTCGGATCTTTAGATTCTTTTAACTTGTGACTCATTCGATTCCTTTCTATTCTGACTCCCTGCACTTGTGTGACTCAGACGACTCGAGTCAGAGCTGCTGGTGTGCTGTGCTTGCCCCGCCCCCTCAGCTCTGGTCGGTGATTGGTTGGTGGGCGGGGAGGGGTGGGGCTGGCAGAAGCCAGCTTCCACTCTGAGGTCATATTGCGCTCCTCCCCGTCCCTCCCTCAGGCTCCGGCTCCCTGAGTCCCTGCTGCCAGCAGCGTGAGGTGAGAGGCTCTCTGTGACTGAGCTGAGCCGTTTCAAACGGATCAGATCAGTCAAGTGAACTCTTTTTCTGAGAAACGGCAGGAGGTTCAAATGTTGTGTTAATACTGCAGCAATAAAGCATCTGTATTAAATGCGTCTGAAAGCGGCCTTAGTTATTTTATTAGGTTTAAAAAGTATCCCTTTTAATAGGGTTTTCAAGGCTACTTCCTCTAGAAGATTATGAATGATTTGCTCACAGGTCCACCTGGACGTTACCAGTTTGGGGTTGTATCCTCTGACCATTTTTGAGGAGTATTTTTACCCGAGGAGGAGTACGAAATTTACGGTAATTTAAAGGCCTCTTTCACACGGGCGTTGCGTGTGTGGCCGGACAAGATGAGGGTGTGTTGAGGGGAAAAGGCGCGATTTTTCCACGCGATTGCAAAGCGTTTTAATGCGTTTTGCACGCGCGTGAGAAAAATCTGCATGTTTGGTATCCAGACCCGAACTTCTTCACAGAAGTTTGGGTTAATACAGAATGCCAAGTAAATTAGGGATGGGGGGGGGGAGGGGGGGGGGTTAAAAAAATAAAAAAAGATTATTGTGTAAAAAATCCGATCTGATACATATGCAATCTGAATCCTGTACGTGAGATGAGTCAGGGACAGGACTCAGCTAAGGTTAATTTGCATATGTATGAAATCGTTTTTTTTACACAAAAGCACACAGAGCTATGGGTATTGCGGATGTGCTAGCGGCCATCTAGCAACCCATGTCCTCAGCTCTATACACAAAATCCTGATTGGTTCCCTTAAAGATTTTCTCCAAGAAATTAACCCTTTGCAATGCAGTTAAGCAAAAATCTGGGGTAAAATATGAAATAAAAAGAACTTAACAATATCAGAATGGTAGTTCAATGAAAAAACCCATAAATCCACATTAAAAATAGCCAATTGGTGGCTGAAATATGCACATAACACCTAATTTAAGTTATTTGCTGATGTTTTAGCTCTGGATATTGTATAACTGCAGTCGGCAAAGTCAGATGCTTTAGAGCAGCCTGAATTCTGGTGATGTGCTGGGAATTTGGATTCCCCTTTACAGATTTCCTCCATGACCCTTCTGCTAATAAAGAAGTGTGAATAACGGCTTTGGCTTTCAGTTTGTGAGAGCCGTTCAGGGCTCTACGTTCAGGGATCCGGTCCAAAACGGATCAGTTTGCATTCTGAATGGAAAAGGATCCGCTCAGAATGCATCAGGTTGCCTCCGTTCAGTCTCCGTTCTGCTCTGGCGGTGGACACCAAAACACTGCTTGCAGCATTTTGGTGTCAGTCTGACGAAACTGAGCCAAACGGATCCGTTCTGATACACAATGTAAGTCAATGGGGACGGATCCGTTTTCTATGACACAATCTGGCAAAATAGAAAACGGATCCGTCCTCCATTGCCTTTCAATGGTGTTCAAGACGCATCAGTCTTGGCCATGTTAAAGATAATACAAACGGATCCGTTCTGAACGGATGCAGATGGTTGTATCATCTGAACGGATCCGCACCAAACGCGAGTGTGAAAGTAGCCTTACTCCTAATGCAATCACCATATCTATTAGAAGCTGAGAACGGGTAACAATCCAGCAGTTCTCGGATCTGCTGATTCCAGGTAAAGTCGTTTACTATAGGGAAACCTAGTGATGTAAATATGGCTTGTTCCGTCGTAGGCAAAATGTCTGATGAAATGACACATTTTATACGTTTTAGGAAAATACATGTTTGAAATTACTTCCTAAGGCAGTAAAACAATGGGAGCATGTACACGACCAGTCATCTTTAAGTATGCTCTGCTGAAAATCTTAACCCCAAGCTATAGAGCAGAGATGTCCACGAAAGTTAATGGAACATTTAAGATTTCTTTGCCTCACCCTCCAACTGCTGAAAAAAAGAAGACTGTAGCTTTTAACAGCGAACATAAAGGGATATAAAAAAAGCGCCAGAAGCGGAGCAGAACACTGCTAGAATTGATATATATGGAGAGGATACAAGGGAGCTCCAACAACATAGGAAGCATGGCTGGAGGCGCAGTGCACATAAGCACAAAAAGAGCACTCAACTCCAAATCTTGCGACCATGAGAGCGATTTTGTTCAAACTTAGATAAAAGAGATCCGTGAACTGGAAATTGTCAACCTGCTCATACATGTTAAAGCTCAGGCTCCGTCCACATCTGCATTGGAATCTTACAAGAACTATATTTTCTAAACGTGGGGATCGTTCCCCCTTCATTTTGAGTATTTTGCAAGTTGTGGTAATTCTGTTTGTCATCATTTCCTTGCAGACTCTTCAACTTCAAGGGAATCTGTAAGCTCCACCCCTCCCCCAGTGTATAGTGCAAGTAGTAAACAGTCCGATTATGTAACTTATCTTCATACTCGCTGGCATTTCAAGGCTGCACATCCACAGCAGTAAAATGCATTGAGAGGACTCCTTCTCGAGTCCTCTCCATTATGTGCACGAGCAAAGAAGTCCACTCCATGTAATTTACGGCTGGTTGGTCAGAGCAACGTGAGAATGCGAGTATGAAGATAAAGACTCCAGATAAACTGGGAAAGTTGTGGCTTATAATTTTGTGTATATTATACATTATATTGTATATTATATTATATTGTGTATATATACACAAACCGGATTCCAAAAAAGTTGGGACACTAAACAAATTGTGAATAAAAACTGAATGCAATGATGTGGAGATGGCAAATGTCAATATTTTATTTGTAATAGAACGTAGATGACAGATCAAACGTTTAATCCGAGTAAATGTATCATTTTAAAGGTAAAATACATTGATTCAAATTTTCACGGTGTCAACAAATCCCAAAACAGTTGGGACAAGTAGCAATAAGAGGCTGGAAAAAGTAAATTTGAGCATAACGAAGAGCTGGAAGACCAATTAACACTAATTAGGTCAATTGGCAACATAATTGGGTATAAAAAGAGCTTCTCAGAGTGGCAGTGTCTCTCAGAAGCCAAGATGGGTAGAGGATCACCAATTCCCACAATGTTGCGCAGAAAGATAGTGGAGCAATATCAGAAAGGTGTTACCCAGCGAAAAATTGCAAAGACTTTGCATCTATCATCATCAACTGTGCATAACATCATCCGAAGATTCTGAGAATCTGGAACAATCTCTGTGCGTAAGGGTCAAGGCCGTAAAACCATACTGGATGCCCGTGATCTCCGGGCCATTAAACGACACTGCACCACAAACAGGAATGCTACTGTAAAGGAAATCACAGAATGGGCTCAGGAATACTTCCAGAAACCATTGTCAGTGAACACAATCCACCGTGCCATCCGCCGTTGCCAGCTGAAACTCTACAGTGCAAAGAAGAAGCCATTTCTAAGCAAGATCCACAAGCTCAGGCGTTTTGACTGGGCCAGGGATCATTTAAAATGGAGTGTGGCAAAATGGAAGACTGTTCTGTGGTCAGACGAGTCACGATTCGAAGTTCTTTTTGGAAATCTGGGACGCCATGTCATCAGGACCAAAGAGGACAAGGACAACCCAAGTTGTTATCAACGCTCAATTCAGAAGCCTGAATCTCTGATGGTATGAGGTTGCATGAGTGCGTGTGGCATGGGCAGCTTGCATGTCTGGAAAGGCACCATCAATGCAGAAAAATATATTCAGGTTCTAGCACAACATATGCTCCCATCCAGACGTCATCTCTTTCAGGGAAGACCCTGCATTTTTCAACAAGATAATGCCAGACCACATTCTGCATCAATCACAACATCATGGCTGCGTAGGAGAAGGATCCGGGTGCTGAAATGGCCAGTCTGCAGTCCAGATCTTACACCTATAGAGAACATTTGGCGCATCATAAAGAGGAAGGTGCAACAAAGAAGGCCCAAGACGATTGAACAGTTCGAGGCCTGTATTAGGAATGCTCTCCCATTCTTGTCTATTTCTAAACTTGAGAAACTGGTCTCCTCGGTCCCCAGACGTCTGTTGAGTGTTGTAAGAAGAAGGGGAGATGCCACACAGTGGTGAAAATGGCCTTGTCCCAACTTTTTGGGGATTTGTTGACACCATGAAATTCTGATTCAACATATTTTTCCCTTAAAATGGTACATTTTCTCAGTTTAAACTTTTGTTCCGTGATTTATGTTCTATTCTTTATAAAATATTAGAAGTTGGCACCTCCACATCATTGCATTCAGTTTTTATTCACGATTTGTATAGCGTCCCAACTTTTTTGGAATCCGGTTTGGGTTTGTATATAAATAGATAGAGATAGATAGATAGATAGAGAGATTATATATATATATATATATATATATATATATATATATATATATCTCTCTATCTATCTATCTATCTACAGACGTGGACAAAATTGTTGGTACCCTTTGGTCAATGAAAGAAAAAGTCACAATGGTCACAGAAATAACTTTAATCTGACAAAAGTAATAATAAATTAAAATTCTATAAATGTTAACCAATGAAAGTCAGACATTGTTTTTCAACCATGCTTCAACAGAATTATGTAAAAAAATAAACTCATGAAACAGGCATGGACAAAAATGATGGTACCCCTAGAAAACACAGAACATAATGTGACCAAAGGGACATGTTAATTCAAGGTGTGTCCACTAATTAGCATCACAGGTGTCTACAACCTTGTAATCAGCCATTGGGCCTATATATATGGCTCCAGGTAATCACTGTGTTGTTTGGTGATATGGTGTGTACCACACTCGACATGGACCAGAGGAAGCAAAGGAAAGAGCTGTCTCAAGAGATCAGAAAGAAAATTATAGACAAGCATGTTAAAGGTAAAGGCTATAAGACCATCTCCAAGCAACTAGATGTTCCTGTGAGTACAGTTGCACATATTATTCATAAGTTTAAGATCCATGGGACTGTAGCCAACCTCCCTGGACGTGGCCGCAGGAGGAAAATTGATGACAAATCTAAGAGACGGATAATCCGAATGGTAACAAAAGAGCCTAGAAAGACTTCTAAAGAGATTCAAGGTGAACTTCATGCTCAAGGAACATCAGTGTCAGATCGCACCATCCGTCGTTGTTTGAGCCAAAGTGGACTACATGGGAGACGACCAAGGAGGACACCATTGTTGAAAACGAATCATAAAAAAGCAAGACTGGAATATGCCAAACTACATGTTGACAAGCCACAAAGCTTCTGGGAGAATGTCCTGTGGACAGATGAGACAAAAATCGAAGTTTTTGCCAAGGCACATCAGCTGTATGTTCACAGACGAAAAAATGAAGCATATCAAGAAAAGAACACTGTCCCTACTGTGAAACATGGAGGAGGCTCTGTTATGTTCTGGGGCTGCTTTGCTGCGTCTGGCACAGGGTGTCTTGAATCTGTGCAGGGTACAATGAAATCTCAAGACTATCAAGGAATTCTAGAGAGAAATGTACTAGCCAGTGTCAGAAAGCTTGGTCTCAGTCGCAGGTCATGGGTCTTGCAACAGGACAATGACCCAAAACACACCGCTAAAAACACCCAAGAATGGCTAAGAGGAAAAAATTGGACTATTCTAAAGTGGCCTTCTATGAGCCCTGACCTCAATCCTATTGAGCATCTTTGGAAGGAGCTGAAACATGCAGTCTGGAAAAGGCACCCTTCAAACCGGACACAACTGGAGCAGTTTGCTCATGAGGAGTGGGCCAAAATACCTGCTGAGAGGTGCAGATGTCTCATTGACAGTTACAGGAAGCGTTTGATTGCAGTGATTGCCTCAAAAGGTTGCGCAACAAAATATTAAGTTAGGGGTACCATCATTTTTGTCCATGCCTGTTTCATGAGTTTATTTTTTTACATAATTCTGTTGAAGCATGGTTGAAAAACAATGTCTGACTTTCATTGGTTAACATTTATAGAATTTTAATTTATTATTACTTTTGTCAGATTAAAGTTATTTCTGTGACCATTGTGACTTTTTCTTTCATTGACCAAAGGGTACCAACAATTTTGTCCACGTCTGTATATCTATATCTCTCTAGATATATAGATATATATATAGAAATAAGCACACCGCAGCACATCCATCTGGTGAAAAAATGGTGGGATCCTTTATTTACCCACCATTTGGTCCCAGTAAGCGGACCGAAACGTTGCTACCTGGGTGAATAAAGGATCCCACCATTTTTTCACCAGATGGATGTGCTGCGGTGTGCTTATTTCTATATATATATATATCTATATATCTAGAGATATATATAGATAGATAGATAGATATATCTATATCTATATCTATATATATATATATATATCTCTATCTATCTATCTCTATCTATCTCTATATATATCTCTAGATATATAGATCTATATATAGAAATAAGCACACCGCAGCACATCCATCTGGTGAAAAAATGGTGGGATCCTTTATTCACCCAGGTAGCAACGTTTCGGTCCGCTTACTGGGACCAAATGGTGGGTAAATAAAGGATCCCACCATTTTTTCACCAGATTGATGTGCTGCGGTGTGCTTATTTCTTTGTCTATTGACACTTTTGGACTTTGTGTCGACACCGCTGGCACCCAGCATTTTCTGCCAGGTGTGCTGCCCTGAATTTTCATCACTTACTATATATATATATATATATATATATATATATATATATTTATATTATACACACACAATGTCCTGGTAGGGTCACAGGCATCTGGAGCCATGTTGACTGTAGTGCATCAATCAGCTACTAAAGTGTGTGTGGGGAAGGATCCATAGAATGAACACAAATCAAGGTGGTCCCACAGATGCTCAACTGGGTTCATGTCTAGGGAATTAGGAGGCCATGGTAGTACCTGGAACTAGTGCTCTTCCAACCAATGTCAGACATTTCTATCTGTGTGACTTGTCACATTGTCTTGCTGGAAGATACAATCTGCCCCAGGGAATATAGATCTACGTGATCTTCAAGGAAGGAGTCTTACCCAAATCGGTTGATAGTGCCTTCCACATGGATGAGTGGGCCCAGATAAGATTCTCCCAACCATAATTTTTATTTATTATTAAAGCGCCATTCATTCCATAGCACTGTACATATGATAAGAGGTATACATACATAATACAGATACTAAGCATAAACAAGACGAGTTACAAACTGGTACAGAAGGAGAGCGGGTCCTGCCCGTGAGGGCTTACAATCTACATTGCTGCAACTACCAGCTTGTGTTCTTCCAGCAATATTTGCAGGGTGTTTGTTCTCTGATGTTTGCCACCGGACATGCCAATGTCAATACGTTCAATGAAGCAGAAATACACCCACCCATGTGACTTCATGTGCTACACGCTGCCGACATCGAAAGTAGGAAGTGGTCAGAATAGTGTGACTTAACTGTGTGTGTAATGTATGTGTGTGTGTAAATATATCTATCTATCTATCTATCTATCTCTATATCCACACACATACATATACACAGAGTGGACTTGGAAAGTCTGCAGACCATTTCACTTTTGTTATTTCACGGACTTGTGCTAAAATGAAAAAAAGTTCACAATTTCCCCCATTATTTTGCACTCAGTACCCTATAATGATAGCGTAAACACAGGACTGCTAGCGCCTGCACCGTTGCTCCAAGCAGTGGTGGAAGCACAGCAGCTCTGCTGCTGCCACCCGAGCTGCGCAGATGAAAACTGTGCCGCTACACTTCCAGGTCCACCAAGACATGACTAGCGCATGCACCGCTACTTCAAGCAATGGTGCAGGTATGAGACTGACGAGACCAGGTGAGATGTCTGACCCTGTGAATCAAGGGGACGGAGGGGAGTCTCAAGCAGTGGAGCCAGCTGCTCTAGAAAGCTACATTTTGAAAAAATTTGATTTGGTCATTAGCACAAATACAGCCAGGGAGTTAGAGTATATAAAACGTCATCCTCTTACAGACTGTAACCACATAGGCAGAGTATATAAAACGTCATCCTCTTACAGACTGTACCCACATAGGCAGAGTATATAGAACGTCATCCTCTTAGACTGTAACCACATAGGCAGAGTATATAGAACGTCATCCTCTTAGACTGTAACCACATAGGCAGAGTATATAGAACGTCATCCTCTTAGACTGTAACCACATAGGCAGAGTATATAAAACGTCATCCTCTTACAGACTACCCACATAGGCAGAGTATACAAAACGTCATCCTCTTACAGACTGTACCCACATAGGCAGAGTATATAAAACGTCATCCTCTTACAGACTGTACCCACATAGGCAGAGTATATAAAACGTCATCCTCTTACAGACTGTACCCACATAGGCAGAGTATATAGAACGTCATCCTCTTACAGACTGTAACCACATAGGCAGAGTATATAAAACGTCATCCTCTTACAGACTGTAACCACATAGGCAGAGTATATAAAACGTCATCCTCTTACAGACTGTACCCACATAGGCAGAGTATATAAAACGTCATCCTCTTACAGACTGTACCCACATAGGCAGAGTATATAGAACGTCATCCTCTTAGACTGTACCCACATAGGCAGAGTATATAGAACGTCATCCTCTTAGACTGTAACCACATAGGCAGAGTATATAAAACGTCATCCTCTTACAGACTACCCACATAGGCAGAGTATACAAAACGTCATCCTCTTACAGACTGTAACCACATAGGCAGAGTATATAGAACGTCATCCTCTTAGACTGTAACCACATAGGCAGAGTATATAAAACATCATCCTCTTACAGACTGTACCCACATAGGCAGAGTATACAAAACGTCATCCTCTTACAGACTGTAACCACATAGGCAGAGTATATAAAACGTCATCCTCTTACAGACTGTACCCACATAGGCAGAGTATAGAAAACGTCATCCTCTTACAGACTGTACCCACATAGGCAGAGTATATAAAACGTCATCCTCTTACAGACTGTACCCACATAGGCAGAGTATATAAAACGTCATCCTCTTAGACTGTAACCACATAGGCAGAGTATATAGAACGTCATCCTCTTAGACTGTAACCACATAGGCAGAGTATATAAAACGTCATCCTCTTACAGACTGTAACCACATAGGCAGAGTATATAAAACGTCATCCTCTTACAGACTGTACCCACATAGGCAGAGTATATAGAACGTCATCCTCTTAGACTGTAACCACATAGGCAGAGTATATAAAACGTCATCCTCTTACAGACTGTACCCACATAGGCAGAGTATATAAAACGTCATCCTCTTACAGACTGTACCCACATAGGCAGAGTATATAAAACGTCATCCTCTTACAGACTGTACCCACATAGGCAGAGTATATAAAACGTCATCCTCTTACAGACTGTACCCACATAGGCAGAGTATATAGAACGTCATCCTCTTAGACTGTAACCACATAGGCAGAGTATATAGAACGTCATCCTCTTAGACTGTAACCACATAGGCAGAGTATATAAAACGTCATCCTCTTACAGACTGTACCCACATAGGCAGAGTATATAAAACGTCATCCTCTTACAGACTGTACCCACATAGGCAGAGTATATAAAACGTCATCCTCTTACAGACTGTACCCACATAGGCAGAGTATATAAAACGTCATCCTCTTACAGACTGTACCCACATAGGCAGAGTATATAAAACGTCATCCTCTTACAGACTGTACCCACATAGGCACCATTAAAGAAGCAGATTTGCATGTGTTGAGTCAGAGCGGTGGTTGCTAATTATCCCCTGCCACAAACAATCTGCATTTCCCCTTAAACCCATCAATTACACAGCATGCTCCAGGATTATGGCGAAACAAACACGGTAAGTGTTCTGGATTTTCATGCGGTATACCGGCTTTTAATAAACATCATTCTAAGGCAACAGAGGAATTCCATCTTTTTTATGGCATTGTTATGTAGGAATACCTTAATAGAAAGGCGTCCCTTTATCAATTATAAGAGTGGGGTCTGTCAAAAGAGCTGGGTTTGTCGCAATACATGATGTCACTTGGATTGGAGGTAACAGGCCTCTCAGGCACACAATAAAAATGAAAGAGGAAGTAAGAAATCAGAGGAAGTGGGTAGGGAGCCTAGATTTTCTAAAAAAATAAATAAAATAACCATTTTAGTGTACAAGTGCCTGGTATTCAAAAGCGTTCTTAAAATAAAATAACATTTATAAAGTGATAGATTACAGATTTACAGTAGGAGGACAAGGAGCATTGCAAAGCCAGAACAGGAAGAGTGTAAATTGAAATTTAGTGAATCTGAGCCAGACTTCTGACCAAATTGCCCCAAAACATGTCTTTGAGTGCCTTTGTCTGTCCCACAGCTTCAAAATTAGGGGATAAAAGCATGAAGTTTGGAATGATCCTTTACATCTAGAGGTGTTTAAAGGGGCTATCCCGTAATAAATATTCATGGCCTATACCAGGCATGCTCAACCTGCGGCCCTCCAGCTTGGGCATCCCTGACCTATACGGCAATAAATATTGTTTACGGATCAACTGTTAGAGGCGGCTGGCGTTCCGTGCGTGCCACAGCCTCTTCCTAGGCCATGTGACGTCACCATACATGGGTCACATGGCCTACTTGCAGCTCAACCCTATTGAAGTGAATGGGGGTGGGCTACAATACCACTCACGCCAGGTTTAAAATTGTGGACGTGGCGCGGGCCGGCAGGGCCGCCACATTCACCATTTTCTATACCTGTTTTAGGTCTAAATGTAAGACAGCTAGGAAGCGGTCTTACATTTAGAACTGGTGCTGGATGCGCAGAAGTTATGGAGAGGCCTTCAGCGGATCTACTGCCAGTTTAGGGGTTTAATACTACTGATGACCTCATCGGGATAGGACATAGATATCAGATCAGCGGGGGTTCTGTGAGTGAACTGTTAGAAGAGGTTGGGCACTCTGAGAACCATGGCCTCTTCCTAGGCCATGTGATTTCACCGTACATCAGTCACATAGTCTAGTTGCAGCTCAGGCTCATTGAAGTCAACAGGGCCGAGCTACAATACCACTCACAGCCACTGTATAATGTACGGTGCTGTGTTTGGAAAACTGCCAGGAGCGAACAATGATTCAGTGAGCACAGCGACTCCCTGAAACAACAGATTGGTGGGGGTGCCAGGACTTGGACCTATCCAGAGAATGGGTCATTATTATCTTTACCCGGATAACCCCTTTAAATATTGATAACTTGCCCTCAAACTTCCCATCCCCGTGATCGGCTGTTTGAAGGAGCCATGGTTTTTTGGATAAGTGCTGCAGCCTCTTCATAGTCTATCAAGCACAGTGGGTGGCCATAGAGTATCACTTAATCGAGACGTGGCTGCAGAAAAGGTGAGTGACCAATGAACATGATATCCCAGGACAAGGTTTGAGTATTGTGGCTGACTGAGGGGGCGATGGGAGTTAGATCCCAGAGATACAATTGATGACCTATCCCGAGGACAGGCCATCATGACTAAAGTCCCAGAAAACCACTTAAAACAGGTCAGAACATATAATCTCAAAAGTATAACCAAGCCACAAAAAATGTTTCATTAAAAATTAAAACTTCCAGGTCAACATCCTGATGTGTATAAAAGCACTGAGGACCTGGAATAAACATGCAGAATCAGTACATGAAAAGGCATCATATTAAAAAGGTATTTATCACACACAGCCGTATTTTCTAGCATTAAGCCAATACGTAAGCAAGGAATGTTTGTTACCATTGATCCTTCTGTTTATTTTAGTGGCTGATAGTGACAGCATCTGCTCCTCTTCCTTCTTGTTTGGAGCAGCCTGTGGCTGGGCACAAAATCACACAGCTTGTGTTGCCTACCAGACACTCCACACAGAACCAACAGATCCTTAACGCTTTCTTCACTTCCGGAGAAGCTGGAAAGCATTGAACAGCAAGACTGGTTTTGAGCCTAGAGTAAACTCACAAGTGCACAGATTAATTTACTGCAACAGTCGCCAACGCACAGCCCAATCACCTCCCATGTGCCCTGGTGACCAATCGTTTCTTGTTGATATAAGAAAGAAACTTTAAAAAGGGAGGTCGGGCTGGTGGTGGAGTTGTGGTGAGCTAAAGAATGGAGGTGGAATTTAGATTCATCTACAAACACACTCTGCAAAGTCTTATATCTCATCATAAAAGCATTCACAAGACTGAACTATGCTTTCAATATACTACAGTTACAGAGGACACTAATGAATAAAGAAGTCCAGGGCTCAGGAGTTACTGCTGGTTCAGATCAGGTCTGGAGTAAAAATCCAACCTTCTTTTCACATATGTGCTCTCAACCTACTCAACCTCCTAATAACCATGACCACAATGCAGCAGATTATTAAAACAGGATGTGGATTAAAGAGCATGATGTCTGCAAGAGCCTACTTTCAAAAGAGATGTACGTAAATAAAGCACATTCATTTTAGAATAAGAAAAGTCTTAAATCTGCAAACTTTGAAAGATCTCAACTTGCTGTCAAGTAAAGACAATATTCATTAACTGCAGAGTTTGAAAACAGTCCTGATAATATGTTGTTACAACAGAGACTGTTGAATTCCACCACAAGTACACCTCATTCTACTTATTGAGGTGCTGAATAGGCCAACAGCTAAACCAAATCTCATAACTAGCACAACAAACTGGCAGAACAACAACTCTCCATTGACAGTGATCACCACCACCTCATTCAAATATCACAACCATAGGACGACATAAAGTGTCCTAAAAAAGGATGGCAAGGGGGAGCGGAGGTGAAATGCACAGAGAGGATGGTTCGAAACAGTCTTCTAAAGCCGTGCAAAGCTAGAGAAAAGCCCTTTGTCAATGAAAAGCAAATAAAAGCCAGACTGAAAACCATAAGAAATGGATCATAGAGGACTGGCGTAAGGTCATCTTCTCTGATGAGTCCAGTTTTCAGCTATGCCCAACACCAAGTCATGTAATGGTTAGACAGAACCCTGGAGAGGGCTACAAGGCACAGCATCTTTCACCCACTGTGAAATTTGATGCAGGAGGGCTGACTAAGTGCGGGTGTTTCATCAGGGCTGGAATCGGACAGATTTGTCCTACTGAAGGACAAAGTTATCCTGGAAGAAAACTTCTGCTTCCTTCTGCTTTGACAATGTTCCCCAACTCTGACAATTGTTTATTTTCAACAGGACAATGTCCCATGTCACACAGCCAGGTCAATCACAGTTTTTGAACTGCGTTTGAAGGACCACCAGATGAAGACCCTTTTTATGGCCAGCCTAATCTCGAGACCTGACCCCCACTGAAAACCTCAAGAATCCGATCAAGAGGAAGATGGATGGTCACAAGTCATCAAACAAAGCTGAGCTGTTTGAATGTCTTCCCCAAGGAGTGGCATAAAGGTAGCTAACAGCAATGTGAAAGACTGGTGGAAAGTATACCACAACATATGAAAGTTGTGATAAAAAATCTGGGTATTTCCACAAAATACTGATTTCTGGACTCCACCCAAGTTGAAATATTAGTACTGTGTTGTTTAAAAATAACTGTTATAGGTTGTTTTCTAAGCATTATTTGAGGTCCAATATTACTGTAACTGTTTTTTTTATTTTGACATCAATTTCTATTTTAAAAAAAAAATCCCTAAAATACAATATATTTTTCCGGAAGAAATGTTAGTAGTTTATAGAAATAAAATGAAAACTGATATTATAGTAAACACATGCCCATAAATTGTAAAACTAAAGAAACAATTTTGCAGTGGTCTTTTAAATTTTTTGTACAGCTGTATATACACATACACTCTGCTCAAATCCACAAATTGGATTCCAAAGAGCAAAAGATTCAAGGTTGTGGATGGTGTCCTCCTAGACCTGGATAAAGGCATCAGTGAGCTCCAGTAGTGTTTGGTGCATGTTAGAGAATATCCCAGAGGTTCTCAATTGAATTTAGGTCTGGGGAACATGAAGTTAATGCATAAAATCCTTCATCATGGAGGAACTGCCTACACACTTTTGCCATATGAAACCAAGCATTGTCCTGCACCAGGAGCAACTCTGGGCCCATTGTACCAGAGTAAGGTCTGACAATAGCTCTGAGGATGACATACCTAAAAGCTGTCAGGGTACTGTTGGCTATCACATGGAGGTTTGTGCGACCCTCCATGCATATGCTTCTTCAGACTAGATCGCTGACCCATCAAATTGGTTAAGCTTGATGAGGATTCAGGCAGCATATTGTCCCCATAGCACCTTGAGAATCTTTCAAATGTGTTGAGTGTGAACCTGTTCTTAGCTGTAAAGAGAAGGCACCAAAAAACAAACAAAAAAAACCCCAAAACACGGGTCCCAAGGATATGCTACCAAGCGATATGCCACCAATGTCTAATATGACATGACCCCCTTTAATTTCTTTGAACATATAAATATAGTGCACAACACAGAAATTTCAACACAATAAATAGCCAATCCGTACAGTTATACAAATTGAGTGATAGTCGTTAAGATCTAAGGGTAATCACATTTTCAAGCACCTAGCTCCTAGCTCTGTAGCATGTGGGAGGGCCATAAAAGCATGGAAAGCAAATATTTTTATATATACACACACACATACAGACATACATACATACACTTATAGAAATACTCCGCTGTGCCGCATTTGCCGACCCTTTCTGAGAAAGGCTTAGGGGATGCTAGAAACACACTTATGACTGTTGACACTAAAGACCTTCTGATTCAACATTAGTAGAGATTTAATAAACTTTGGCCACCTTGGATTTTGAATTCCTTTGCATGCTCCAAAAATGCGATGCCATTGTTGACCTTAAAGAGGACTTTTCATGCAATTTTATTGAGGGAGATATGCACCTGTACTTGCGGGGTACACCCTGGTCGTTTTTTTAAAAATATGCCTCCTATGCCCTGACACATTTCTCCTGCTCAGTAAGCCAGGGTTTCTTAATAGGCTTCTCATTCTCCCTGGCTGTAGCGCCGTCCAATTGCAGCGCAGAGCGTCACAGCCAGGGAGAAAAAAAACCTCCTGTGATGACGCTCTGCGCTGCGATTGGACCGAGCTACAGCCAGGTAGAAGGAAGCCCATTGAGAAACCCTGGTGTAGTCTCCTCCGTGTTCCGATGCTCAGTATTAGCATACTGAGTGGGAGAAATCCGGCAGGCACAGCGGGGCATAGGAGGCATATTTTTTTTTTTAAGAATCAAGCAGGGTGGCAGCATCAGCAGGGGGTACCCCACAAGTACAGGTATATATATCCCTTAATAAAATTGCATGAAAGGTCCTCTTTAACGTCTAGGTCTCTGCATTATCGTCTGCCGGCTATTTTTTGTGCATGTAAATCTATATAATTGTATTGGTTGTAATTGGGATTTCTTTTATTGCATAGAAAAAAAAAAAAAATTGTTTAAAGGGGTTGTCTCACTTCAGCCAATGGCCTTTATCATGTAGACAAAGCTACTACAAGGCACTTACAAATTTTTCCACTGCATTTTATACTTGTTTCCATGGTTATGACCAGCAGTGGTGGCCGTGCTCGCAAGCTTCAGCCTATGCGCACTCCCACAGTCCCGGGCACCAGAGAGGCTGGCGCTTTTTCCCACTGCTGGATTGTAGGGTGGTCGTAACTATGAAAATGAGCATCGTATAATGTCAAAGAAAAATGAATTAAGCCAAAGGAAGCAATATGGACAATCACAGTACATTAGTAAGTGCCTTGTAATAACTTTCTCTACATGATAAATGCCATTTGCTGAAGTGAGACAACCCCTTTAGCTCTAAAAGGGAAATAAAACAAATGCCATCTCCTTACAGATTTGGTAATGCACTGCCACTGCCTGCAGCAAACATCCGAGCACAGTATAGCATTTGTGCACTCAGTGTATAAGGACTTTTAAGATAGAATTATGAACCTTTGCTGCATCAGACTTACTAATAATTTCTTACCCGACTCTTCAATGAAGTCCACACATTTCTTCACAAACACGGGGATGGGTTTCTCTGGGCTCACAAGTTCATGCAGGGGTTTGCCAAAGTAGTTGCTTTCCCAGTTCCGACGTGTTGGTGGGTTAAGCGGCTTGTTTTTCTTCTTCTACAAGAGTAATTTCAGAACATTTATAGTTTTACAGCAGGAGAAAAGTAACCATAAAATTGAAAAATTACTTTATCATGGCCTGTGGTCAGAATGATGGATTATTTTCGTATTAAAAGAAGCGGTAACTGGGCTGCTGGAAAATGAAGGTTTTGTAGCAGTACAGCGGATCAGAGCATATGGAATATAATGAATGTGTTTCTGTTCTAATACCATTATAATTAGAAAAGAAAATGAATAAGCCGTTTACCAAAAGGTCTATGGTTTGGGGGTTGCAGACTTGGTTATAGAATGTTTTGACCAAGGAAAAGGATGAACAGAAAGAGGTTATGAATTACAAGAGGTTTGGACACAGACAGAACTTCATAAGAAGCATTCAAAACATAAAATAAATAAACTACATACTGCAAAATATATAAAGGCATTTAAAAAAAAAAAAATCTTCATACAAAGCAATAAAAGCATTTTGAAGATGCTCTTGGTGCTTTAAGAATGCAATAGTTGACTTGCAACAAAATGTTCTTCATCCCTTGCAGTTTCTTGCTCCCAAAAAAGCTGAATAGAAATTTTAGGTCAAAACAAAAAAGGAGGAAAATACAGCATTGATGTCAGGAACAATTTCAATCAGAAGCCCATTGTTTTAAGCAGAACCACTGACTGAAAGGCTGTCATCACTGATGCAAGTGAGGACTATGCTTCGTCAAATGAACACCAGGTTGTAAATACCATGAAGCTCTCCATTAAAATGTTAAATGTTTTTAAAGAATTACATTTGTGGTGAGACTATTCTCAGGCGAAGCGCCAACTCATAACTTCAGCAAATTTACAATCCGTAAATATTAACCTGTTCACAATAGGAAGACATCATTTTTCATCAACCAACTTAAACAGGCCACCAAAATAGAAAAAAAGAGGAAGAATCAAGCATAATGTTGCCACTGTTGTAGTCACATTTTGAATACGGGGGTACAGTTTTAGCCAGCACATTGTGGAATGGATACAGGAAAGATGGAGAGGATTCAAAGGTGTGAAGCAAGAGTAATAAAAGGAAAGCGAGATCTCTCTTACAACAAAGGGTGGGACGATTTGGGATTATGCAGAATGGAAAGAGATGCTTAAAGGGAACCAGTCATCAACTTTATTCTGCCATTAGTACAGGCAGCATAAAGTAGAGACAGGTGAGATGATTTCAGCGTCTGTCATTTTAAAATTGAAAAGGTAATGGTTGCCGAGAACTGACAATCATGGCAGACTGGGCCTGGAAGAGAGTCCCGGCCACCTGAGAGGAGTCCTGGTTATTCATGGATCCTGCTCTCCTGCCCACCTGCTGATGACTGTATCACAACTCTGTCCCATTCACTTCATCTGGGCTGGGCCTAGGTCACACGACTGATTAATGTGACGTCACAAGCCTAGGAAGAGGCCTATGCACTCACGGAGTGGCCTCTTCCGAGTTTTCTCCCTTTCTCTCTAGTAGAGAACTGACCATCATCAGCAGATGGACAGGAGAGCAGGAGATTAGGAATAACCAGGACTCTTCTCAGGTAGATTTGACTCAAGGCCTGGGCTGCAATGATTATGATTCTGGTTCTTGGCAACCACTTACCTTTAGCTGATATGTGACACATCGCTGACATCAGCATTTCTGTCACTATTTTATGCTTGCCTCAGTGAGGTTGGCAGAAAGTTGATGACATGTTCCCTTTAAAGGGGTTGTGCAAGAATGGCCACTTCTGTAAAGAGAAGTACATTTGCATGCTTTCTGCTCCTTCTCCTCCAGACCTTCCCTTGTGGAAGACAGCAGGTTTAATCTCACCTGCAGGCAATGACTAGCCTCAGTGGAGACCAGCTCTCCTTACGTCATGACAAACTGTCACATGACACAGCGATTGGCTGCAGAGGGAGCCCAGCAGAGCATCTCACGACGGGGGGAGCCGATAAGTAGGCTTTCCTTTACAGGTTACAAGTGCACCATCCCCTTTAAGGCTAGGTTCATATGTGAATGATCAGCTGCAGATCTGCTACTGCTGACTTTCATGGATCATATCTGCAGCATTGCAGGGTACCAGTAATATTAATGGATTTGCAGCAATTCTCATTCACATGTGGGAGAAAAGAAAAACGGGAGAAGCTTTTCTAGGCAAAAGTGTTAGGTTTAAGGATAAGACAAATTTATCAAACATGCAACATTTGATAAATGTGGCATAAAGTACTCCAACACAGACTCAAGCAAAACGGACTTCAGATCCTTCACCCGCCCCTGAAGTGTCTATATACTGCAGCCCTAGAGCAGGCATCAGATTACCGGCACCCGTGCTGCGCAAGCCGCCGTGCTCCAGTGAGCGTTGTGGCCTCCTTGCCGTTTACCAAGTGGCTTTTCTTTGTATCACAACTCTGTCCCATTCACTTCATCTGGGCTGGGCCTAGGTCACGTGACTGATTAATGTGACGTCACAAGCCTAGGAAGAGGCCTATGCACTAACGGAGCGGCCTCTTCATACAGCAGCTAGGCGGGGGTCCCAGGAGTCAAGCCCCCACCAAACAGATATTGATGACCTATCAAGGCATCAATGTGCAAATCCTGAAAAATCCCTCTAATTATTTTGCATATTCTAAGCCAAATGAATGGTACTTCCCAAAATCTACAAAAAGAGATAAAAGACCAAATATCAGAGGACTATCAGGACTGGAAACTTAACAGGTAGCCAATGTGCCTGAACATTTGGGGGCACATTTTCGAGGCCTTAATAAAGGCCCATAGGTGGCGGTGCATCCGGCTCTCCGTAACTTCAGCGCATCCAGAGCTAGTTCTAAATGTAAGACAGCTTCCTAGGTGTCTTACATTTAGACCATTTTCTACGCCCAAAACAGTCGTAGGAAATTGGGAATGAGACGGGACTGCTGGCTCGTCCCCTTCCCCACCCACTATTTTAGATCTGGCGTAAGCAAAAAAAAGTTGCAGACAGTGCCTGAAATACGCTCAATTTAGGCGTACTTCAGATTACATCATGACTCCCTTTGATGTATAAGGAAGCTTTTATTACTAGCTACCAAATCTTACCTTGGCTGAGGGGTTGGTGTCATTAGTACGGAATATGTCATCAGAAAATTACCTGCTGTTTAAATCACTTTTTTATGTTTAACATTTTTAAAATAATTTATGTTATTTTTCATTTTCTGTGTCACTTTTTATATTTAAACAAAAAATCCTGCAGTTCTCACGCTGGCCTCTATGTCTAATAATTGGCGCCACTTCTTTGTTTCTACAGATCACTTTACTGCAGTTCACTCAGTGTAATCCTGCCTGTAATGATATCACCTCTGTGTATAGACAAGACAGGGTTAATCAGAAAATAAAAACAGATTAGAAAAAAAAAAGTTTATGTGCTACTATCTAATTTTTACTGGGAGATAACATTTTAGTGACTCTGCATGGTGTGACATTGAGCCAAGAATAAGGCTGTGTTTCTATTGCAATAGCTTAATCTCTCCCTAAAGACCTACCAACATGTTGGGCAAGCAGATCTCAGCAGGGATACAACCATGGGAACTGACCACAAATGCAGTAACTGTCAATAACTGACACATCTTTCTACTAATCACTAAAACCAACGTCTCCCAAGTAACTCATGTATATGAAGTAAATGTAGAACCCATACAGTGAAGTTATTACATTTACTCCCATCGCAGGTCGCCAGTTGGTGCTCAGTGGATAGCAATGTCCACCTAACTAGCCGAGTCCATGCTCCGTTACTCTCTGCATACAGATCCTCTGGTCAGCAGCCACCTGAACTAGCTTTCTGCCCTGTCTCTGTGGTAGCACAGTATTATAGCTGCAGCTTTTTAGTTTGGTAAAGCTCTGCATTCTGTGGATACAAACCCAGTATATGCTCAATTAATTGTCTGACTACATTATATTTTCAATGGAGTGCACACTCAAGGTGTCTTCGTACCAAGGATCCCATGTTGACTATTTGCAAAGGAAGTAAGAATGTACTACATGATCAGCTACCAGAGAGCCCATCTCAACATACAAATCAGCAGCAACACTAAGAGGGACACAGGGAAGAGAAGAAGAAAAAAAAAAAAGTTAAAGACAAACTTTACCCCTAGGTGAGTTAAGCTTCCAAGTTGCTGCCACTTTTGGGGGGTTTATACTGTAGTGGTACCTGGGCTCTTCAAATGTGACATGGCACCTGAGAACCATTCCAACAAAATCTGCCCTCCAAAGCCATATGGCACTCCTTCCTTTTTGAGTCCTGCCCTGTGCCCATATTCAAGAGAAAATAGGTAATTTTCTCATGTTACTGTGAAAATTAAAAATTCTGGGGCTAAAGCAACATTTTCACAGCCAGGTGCTTCTAAATTCTATGAAACAAATGTGGGGGTCAAGCACTTACTACACCCCTCGATAAGTTGAGCAGTGCAGTTTCTAAAATGGGGTCATATCTTGGGGGTTTCTACCGTAGGAGAACCTCCGGGTCTTTTCAAATGAGGCATGGTACCCAAAAACGATTTCAGCAAAATCTGCCCTCCAAAAGCAATATGGTACCCCTTTCCCTTCTGAGCCCTGCTATGTGCCCAAATAGTAGTCTACAGCCACATATGTAAACTGTAGTATCATGGTAATAAATATGTTGGTTTGGTTTGCTGTTAACCCTGTGCTGTGCATAGAAAAACTGATTTCTATTGGAAAATCTGCCAAAAAAGTGAAAAAAAATTTAATTGCACTTTCAGTTTGCTTTAATTACTGTGGAACACCTAAATGGTTAAAGGGAATCAGTTTTATGGTGCTTGGTTCTAACAGCTCCAGAACATGTCAATGAGTTTACATATTCATGGGCTCTCCCCGCCCAACCGCCTCTGATAGGTATTTTTTTTCCATACGAATCGGCAGCAGGAGGGCGGGGAAAGCCGTGAGCTCAAGAATATGGAGACACCTTTGGCATGTGCTCGAACTGTTTAACACAAGTTGGTCAAATGACCCGGCATTTTGCTAAGGAGACTTGTCACTGGTTTGTGTTGCCCTTATTTAGGACACCTTAAAACTGGTGACAGATTCCCTTTAAGAAAACTTCTACAATCAGTTTTGAATAATTTTAAGGGTGTATTTTCTAAAATATATATTATGTAAACCCCTTAAACTCACTTCAGAACTGAACTGGTAATTAAAAGGGTTGTCTGGTTTCCAATATTCATGACCTATTCTCAGGATAGGTCATCAATATCCGATGGGCAGGGGTCCGACTACTGGCACCCCCACCGATCAGCCGATGAGAATGCTGTGCCCCTGTGAGTTCTCTTCACCGTTTACCTGCTCGTCCGCAACACAGCTCCGTCAACCCATTCACTTGAATGCTAGAGGGCGATTGTGAATCAAGTAAATAGGACGGATGAGCTGTAATTACACCTGCTCGACGCTGCAATGTCGACAGCATGCAGGTAAGAGAAAGCAGCGGGAAGCCGGGAGTCAGCCACAAGCCGATCTTACATTGATCACCTAACCTGAGGATGGATCAATATAGGAAACTGGACAACTCCTTTTGGAAATTTTCTTGAAGATGTGAAAAATTTCTTCTAAATCTCTGAGCCTTCTAACATTCTAAAAAAATGAAATGACATTTACAAATTGATGCCAACAGAAAGACAAATGATGAATGTTAAATTATTTTATGAGGTATCAGTCTTAAAAGGAGGAAAGATTCTAATTTAGAAATTGGCATATTTTTCAAAATTTTCTGTACATTTCGAATTTTCTTTTAAAGAGTAAAAGGTAAAACATTTTCGAAAGTTATGAATCTTGAAGGTGAAAACTGTCTCACTCCTGATGGGGTTAAAAACGTAAAATGACATTATGGGAGTTGGAAAGAATAAAAAAAATTTAAGACATAAGGTAAAGGACATAACTATTTCTAGTTATTTAGCAAACAAAAAGGTAAACAGCTACATAAAGTAAGAATAGACAACAGATTTTACCAGACACATGTCAAAACAGTCTGCGACTATCGAAGAAGCATTGGCTGAGATCTCAAGTATGGAGAACATTAAAATAGCTACAAAAAATTATGTATATAAAAAACCTGCTTCGCTAACTTTGGGAAAAATATGCAAATTTGATTTAAAGGGAACCTGTCACCTGGATTTTGGGTATAGCGCTGAGCACATGGGTTGCTAGATCGCAGCCAGCACTTCCGCAATAACCAGTCGCCATAGCTCTGTATGCTTTTATTGTGCAAAAAAATAAAATATATAGATGAGTCCTGTCTCCTCCATGCTTTAGAGAGGAGGCCAGCATTTTCTGACTCTGAGCCCAGCCACGCCCACTGTGAAGGAGCCCAGCACCACCCTGCATCCTCCGAACCTCCTCCTTGCTCCCCAACGTCACAAAGCTAGAGCGCCGTAATCCCACGATGCGCGAGCTAGCGCATGCCTAGTTCGTTCCCCGAGGCTGATGCCAACACAGGGAAGGAACACTATGCAGACACTGCGCATGCACTAGATCGCGCAAAGAAAGATTACAGCGCTCTAGCTTCGGGGAGCAAGGAGGAGATTTGGAGGATGCTGCGTAGTGCTGGGCTCCTTCACAGTGGGCGTAGCTGGGCTCCGGAAACGTTCGTAACAGCTCCTTGGGCTTTTTACTTGCCTCATTTACACGTGTGTGTGTGTATATGTGTATGTATATATACATATATACATACACATATATATTATTATATAAAAACGAACAGCACTCCTGGAATCCACAGAAAAGGTTTTTCTTTATTCACCCATGTGATGCAACGTTTCGGCTCTGAACTAGAGCCTTTCTCCAGGCTTGAGAAAGGCTCTAGTTCAGAGCCGAAACGTTGCATCACATGGGTGAATAAAGAAAAACCTTTTCTGTGGATTTCAGGAGTGCTGTTAGTTTTACTATTTATATACCAAGGGGTAAGCAGCTCATTCCATATATTATATATATATATATATATATATATATATATATATATATATATATATATATATATACATATACATACATACATACACATACATACACACACATACATACACAGTACAGACCAAAAGTTTTGGACACCTTCTCATTCAAAGAGTTTTCTTTATTTTCATGACTATGAAAATTGTAGAGTCACACTGAAGGCATCAAAACTAGGAATTAACACATGTGGAATTATATACATGACAAAAAAAAGTGAAACAACTGAAAATGTCATTCTAGGTTCTTCAAAGTAGCCACCTTTTGCTTTGATTACTGCTTTGCACACTCTTGAGCTTCAGGAGGTAGTCACCAGAAATGGTTTTCACTTCACAGGTGTGCCCTGTCAGGTTTAATAAGTGGGATTTCTTGCCTTATAAATGGGGTTGGGACCATCAGTTGCGTTGTGGAGAAGTCAGGTGGATGCACAGCTGATAGTCCTACTGAATAGACTATTAGAATTTGTATTATGGCAAGAAAAATGCAGCTAAGAAAAACGAGTGGCCATCATTACTTTAAGAAATGAAGGTCAGTCAGTCCGAAAAATTGGGAAAACTTTGGAAGTGTCCCCAAGTGCAGTCACAAAAACCATCAAGCACTAGAAAGAAACTGGCTCACATGTGGACCGCCCCAGGAAAGGAAGACCAAGAGTCACCTCTGCTGCGAAGGATAAGTTCATCTGAGTCACCAGCCTCACAGGTTAACAGCAGCTCAGATTAGAGACCAGGTCAATGCCACACAGAGTTCTAGCAGCAGACATCTCTAGAACAACTGTTAAGAGGAGACTGTGTGAATCAGGCCTTCATGGTAGAATATCTGCTAGGAAACCACTGCTAAGGACAGGCAACAAGCAGAAGAGACTTGTTTGGGCTAAAGAACACAAGGAATGGACATTAGACCAGTGGAAATCTGTGCTTTGGTCTGAGGAGTCCAAATTTGAGATCTTTGGTTCCAACCACCGCGTCTTTGTGCAACGCAGAAAAGGTGAACGGATGGACTCTACATGCCTGGTTCCCACCGTGAAGCATGGAGGAGGAGGTGTGATGGTGTGGGGGTGCTTTGCTGGTGACACTGTTGGGGATTTATTCAAAATTGAAGGCATACTGAAGCAGCATGGCTACCACAGCATCTTGCAGCGGCATGCTATTCCATCCGGATTGCGTTTAGTTGGACCATCATTTATTTTTCAACAGGACAATGACCCCAAACACACCTCCAGGCTGTGTAAGGGCTATCTGACCATGAAGGAGAGTGATGGGGTGCTGCGCCAGATGACCTGGCCTTCACAGTCACCGGACCTGAACCCAATCGAGATGGTTTGGGGTGAGCTGGACCGCAGAGTGAAGGCAAAAGGGCCAACAAGTGCTAAGCATCTCTGGGAACTTCTTCAAGACTGTTAGAAGACCATTTCAGGTGACTACCTCTAGAAGCTCATCAAGAGAATGCCAAGAGTGTGCAAAGCAGTAATCAAAGCAAAAGGTGGCTACTTTGAAGAACCTAGAATATGACTTTCAGTTGTTTCACACTTTTTTGTTATGTATATAAATCCACGTGTTAAATATATATATATATATATATATATATATACACACACACACATATATACATACACATTTTAAATTATATATAATCTTTTTTGACAATAAAAGCACAGAGAGCTATGGGGAATGGATATTGCGGATGTGCTAGCGGCAATCTAGCAGCCCATGTCCTCAGCTCTATACCCAAAATCCCTTTAAATGTCATAAAGATGTATTTTTTTGTTTTTCAATGAAACTCATGGATGGTATTGTGTCTCAGGGCTTTTTGGATCACTGAAATGATCTCAAACACCTGTGATAATTAGTTGCCAGGTGAACCAAATTAAAGGAACTTCTTAACCGCTCCAGGACCGCCGTACGCAGGATTGCGTCCTGCCGGCGGCCCTGCTCTTCTGGGTGGACGCATATACACGTCCTCCCGCGATTTCCTGTGAACGCGAGCACGCAGGCGCGCGCGCTCACAGGAACAGAAGGTAAGCGAGTGGATCTCCAGCCTGCCAGCGGCGATCGCTCGCTGGCAGGCTGGAGATGTGATTTTTTTAACCCCTAACAGGTATATTAGACGCTGTTTTGATAACAGCGTCTAATATACCTGCTACCTGGTCCTCTGGTGGTCCCTTTTGTTAGGATCGACCATCAGAGGACACAGGCAGCTCAGTAAAGTCGCACCAAACACCACACTACACTACACCCCCCCCCCCCGTCACTTATTAACCCCTTATGAACACCTGATCACCCAATATAAACTCCCTGATCACCCCCCTGTCATTGATCACCCACGTCAGGCTCCGTTCAGATGTCCGTATGATTTTTACGGATCCACGGATACATGGATCGGATCCGCAAAACACATACGGACGTCTGAATGGAGTTTTACAGGGGGGGTGATCAATGACAGGCGGGTGATCACCCATATAGATTCCCTGATCACCCCCTGTCATTGATCACCCCCCTGTAAGGCTCCATTCAGACGTCCGTATGATTTTTACGGATCCATGGATACATGGATCGGATCCGCAAAACACATGCGGACGTCTGAATGGAGCCTTACAGGGGGGTGATCACCCATATACACTCCCTGATCACCCCCCTGTCATTGATCACCCCCCTGTCATTGATCACCCCCCTGTCATGCTCCATTCAGACGTCCGCATCTGTTTTGCGGATCCGATCCATGTATCCGTAAAAATCATTCGGACGTCTGAATGGAGCCTTACAGGGGGGTGATCAATGACAGAGGGGTGATCACCCATATACACTCCCTGATCACCCCCTGTCATTGATCACCCCCCTGTAAGCCTCCATTCAGACGTCCGCATGTGTTTTGCAGATCCGATCCATGTATCCATGGATCCGTAAAAATCATACGGACGTCTGAATGGAGCCTTACAGTGGGGTGATCAATGACAGGGGGGTGATCACCCATATACACTCCCTGATCACCCCCTGTCATTGATCACCCCCCTGTAAGGCTCCATTCAGACGTCCGCATGTGTTTTGCGGATCTGATCCATGTATCCATGGATCCGATCCATGTATCCATGGATCCGTAAAAATCATACGGACGTCTGAATGGAGCCTTACCAGGGGGGTGATCAATGACAGGGGGGTGATCAGGGAGTGTATATGGGTGATCACCCCCCTGTCATTGATCACCCCCCCCCAGTAAGGCTCCATTCAGACATTTTTTTGGCCCAAGTTAGCGGAAATATATATTTTTTTTGTTTGTTTTTTCTTACAAAGTCTCATATTCCACTAACTTGTGTCAAAAAATAAAATCTCACATGAACTCACCATACCCCTCATGGAATCCAAATGCGTAACATTTTTAGACATTTATATTCCAGACTTCTTCTCACGCTTTAGGGCCCCTAAAAAGCCAGGGCAGTATAAATACCCCACATGTGACCCCATTTCGGAAAGAAGACACCCCAAGGTATTCCGTGAGGGGCATATTGAGTCCATGAAAGATTGAAATTTTTGTCCTAAGTTAGCGGAAAGTGAGACTTTGTGAGAAAAAAAAACAAACAAAAAAATCAATTTCCGCTAACTTATGCAAAAAAAAAAAATTTCTATGAACTCGCCAGGCCCCTCATTGAATACCTTGGGGTGTCTTTTTTCCAAAGTGGAGTCACATGTGGGGTATGGGGTATTTATACTACCCTGGCTTTTTAGGGGCCCGAAAGTGTGAGAAGAAGTCTGGGATCCAAATGTCTAAAAATGCCCTCCTAAAAGGAATTTGGGCACCTTTGCGCATCTAGGCTGCAAAAAAAGTGTCACACATCTGGTATCGCCGTACTCAGGAGAAGTTGGGGAATGTGTTTTGGGGTGTCATTTTACATATACCCATGCTGGGTGAGAGAAATATCTTGGTCAAATGCCAACTTTGTATAAAAGAATGGGAAAAGTTGTCTTTTGCCAAGATATTTCTCTCACCCAGCATGGTTATATGTAAAATGACACCCAAAAACACATTCCCCAACTTCTCCCGAGTACGGCGATACCAGATGTGTGACACTTTTTTGCAGCCAAGGTGGGCAAAGGGGCACATATTCCAAAGTGCACCTTTCGGATTTCGCAGGCCATTTTTTACACATTTTGATTGCAAAGTACTTCTCACACATATGGGCCCCTAAATTGCCAGGGCAGTATAACTACCCCACAAGTGACCCCATTTTGGAAAGAAGACACCCCAAGGTATTCCGTGAGGGGCATGGTGAGTTCCTAGAAAAAAAAAATTGGCGCAAGTTAGTGGAATATGAGACTTTGTAAGAAAAAAAATAATTTAAATAAAAATCATAATTTTCCGCTAACTTGTGACAAAAAATAAAGTTCTATGAACTCACTATGCCCATCAGCGAATACCTTAGGGTGTCTACTTTCCGAAATGGGGTCATTTGCAAAAAAATAGTTAGGAAACATCACAGGTGCTCAGAAAGTCAGAGCTGCTTCAAAAAGCGGAAAATCACATTTTTTTTTTTTGCCCAAACATTTTTTTTTTATCAAAGACGTGTAGAACAATAAATTTAGCGAAAAATTTATATATGGATGTCGTTTTTTTTTGCAAAATTTTACAGCTGAAAGTGAAAAATGTCATTTTTTGCAAAAAAAAATCGTTAAATTTCGATTAATAACAAAAAAAGTAAAAATGTCAGCAGCAATAAAATACCACCAAATGAAAAAGCTCTATTAGTGAGAAGAAAAGGAGGTAAAATTAATTTGGGTGGTAAGTTGTATGACCGAGCAATAAACGGTGAAAGTAGTGTAGTGCCGAAGTGTAAAAAGTGGCCTGGTCATGAAGGGTGTTTTAGCTAGCGGGGTTGAAGTGGTTAAAGGCTATGTACACCTTTGGAGGCAATTTTTTTTTATTGGATTGCATTTATTTTGAGCTTAAAATGATTTTTTCAATTGGTGAAAAAAAAAAAAAGGAAAAAAAAGAATTATGAAGACTTTATATACAACCCTCTTTTTATATATGCTTCTTTGTATATATAGCAGACCCCTTTCCATATCATTGACAACCTTTTTTTTTATCATTGCTCACTTAATTTTTATAGTTTGCATTTGATTTATTCTTAATTCAACCATAAACACACCCTGTGAATAGGAAACCTCCCCCTCTTTTACCTTGTAACATTTTAGAAAAGCACTTTCAATGAAAAATGCCTTTGGAACGCTTGTGCGCTCCACACACAAACAAACACCTACTCCTGAGACTACAGCCCCGGAGGTTCCAACGTGGAACGCATATGCGTTCCACCTACGAGCGCTACCCTTGGCTACCTGTCACCGCCAGATCTCTGAGAAGTTCTGATAGACATTCTTCAATACCTCCTGCATGATGTTCTTTTGTTTTGCTTTCGCTTTGACATCTCTCCTCCCTCTCCCAGCTGTCATCTATTAGCAGTGATTGCCTCCCTATATATCTCCTCCCATACTGCCTCACTTTGCGGTTTATATTACTTCCTGGATTGTGTTCTCTGCTTGAAGTTGCTACAACTGGTTCTTCAGATAAGTCTATTTCTGTATTTGTTGTTTTCCTGTTAGCTTGATTCTAGGTGACCCTGACTCCCTCCATATTAAGTGCAGGGAGCCGGTGGTAGTGTCCCCTCACTATTCTAGGGTTTGCAGGTGTCACTCAGTCTAGGTACGTGGACATGCAACTTTCTATCACTGAGATTTTTGCATGGGCTGAGAAGACAGGGAGAGCTTCAGGGCTTTAATAGGGCTCACCCTTTTGTTCCTTCGTTTTGGATCAAGCCAGTCGGATCCTTATTTGTAACTTCTTGTTTTCTGCTACACCATCCGTGACACTACCCTTGGTTAACCGCTAAGGCCAGGAATATCGGAGGTGCCGTTATTCGAGCACATATGAGCTCCA
The DNA here is from genome assembly GCF_014858855.1 of Bufo gargarizans. Lineage (NCBI taxonomy): Eukaryota > Metazoa > Chordata > Amphibia > Anura > Bufonidae > Bufo > Bufo gargarizans. The sequence continues at coordinate 65,261,096 of NC_058090.1, forward strand.
CTAGAGTCTCTACCACTGCCACCAATGTTATAAATAAGATCATAACACTTCTAGTTCTAAAGTGGAACATAATTTGCGTTCCACTAATGATCTTCCTAAATGAAGTTGAATGTGTTCCAAGCTGGAACGCAAACCCTCATTTCCGACCCTACATTCCATCGCTGGCGGGAACTCACTTCTATCCAAAGGGGTAAGTCGGCACGTTGTTCTTGTATATGATTTTTATTTTGTTGCATTGCCCTGAAAGGGGACATAGATTGTAACCCCCGAAACACATTGAGCCAATTTATGAAAAGGTTATTGATAAAGGTGCAACTATCTGGCAGACATCGATTTTTTTAACACCACACAAGCGACCACAGCGGGGGGGGGGGGGAGTTCGAGACCTGTTGGTGTTTTGAGTTTATCCTTCAGGCATCCGCCCTGGTGAAGTAAGTTGATACATTCTATCATTATTTTTATTTGATAATTCCATTTATACTTCCTTTTAGCCACACAAATTACTTTTAACACAATTGATTTTATAAAGGATTCTAGTTGACCTGTGAACTAATTTAAAGTACAACATTGAACCCTTGTTTTTCATAACCATCTATAATTGCAAAAAATAATCTATAACTATAGCCCATAGCTATCATTACAGCTTGATATTTAACAAATATTCTTCCTTTATACCTAGTACACAATAACAGTATTATATTTATATTTTAAACAAACTAAACAAGCTAAGTGGAAACTCATCTAACCACTTTCTCTCTCCCCCCCCGACATCCATCTCTATATCCTTCTGTTTTGGGAAACTCCTTTCCCAGAATATCTAAGTATAACCCTCTATTTTTCCCTGTTCGTCGTTTGTCTCCGTGCACCAGTGAAACTATTCCGGAACATGCAAATAGTGATGAGCTGATGCGCATTAATTAGTAATAATTCCAAATGGTTTTCGATATGCTCCTGTAGTTGCTTTCATCATTTTTTTCTTCATTTTGGACTCTCCTGTCTCATTTTCACCACAAACCTAAATCTCTCTGGTTACATACTGTATGTAGCACTCCCTGCTGCTGTGCCCAACCAAACCCATGATGCACCTCTTTATCTGCCACACTTTCAGCACTTTCCGTAAAGGTGGGTTTACACTGCCAGATTTAGAATTAATGTTCCTACGAATGTTCAGTCCTGAAAATCTGCCCGTCTAAACGTTCCGATCACATGACGAATGAGCATAATGCTTGTTCATGCGGCGATCCTGCAGATAGAAACAGTAATTGGAGTGCATGCACTAAGCAGCAGATCGTGCAGTCTAAGGCTACTTTCACACTAGCGTTCGATCGGATCCGTTCTGAACGGATCCGATCATAATAATGCAGACGGAGGCTCCGTTCAGAACGGATCCGTCTGCATTATTTTAGCATATAACAGCTAAGTGTGAAAATAGCCTCGTACGGATCCGTCCAGACTTTCAATGTAAAGTCAATGGGGGACGGATCCGCCTGAAGATTGAGCCATATTGTGGCATCTTCAAACGGATCCGTCCCCATTGACTTACATTGTAAGTCTGGACGGATCCGCACGCCTCCGCACGGCCAGGCGGACACCCGAACGCTGCAAGCAGCGTTCAGCTGTCCGCGCGGAGGCGAGCGGAGCGGAGGCTGAACGCCGCCAGACTGATGCAGTCTGAGCGGATCCGCTCCATTCAGACTGCATCAGGACCGACGAACGCTAGTGCACGAGCGGACCGACGAACGCTAGTGTGAAAGTAGCCTAAGGCTACTTTCACACCTGCGTTCGGTGCAAATCCGATTGCATTATTCTTTCAAAAAAGTCTAAGTCAAAACGTATCCGTTACATTGAAAGTCAATGGGGGACGGATCAGTTTTCAATTGCACCATATTGTGTCAGTGAAAACGGATTCTTCCCCTAGCTCTGTATCGTCAGGCGGACATCAAAATGCTGCATGCAGCGTTTTGGTGTCCGCCTCAAAAGCGGAACGGAGACCAAACGCAGCCAAACTGCTGCATTCTGAACGGATCCTTATCCATTCAGAATACATTGGGGCTGAACTGATCCGTTTTGGGCCGCTTGTGAGAGCCTTGAAACTGATCTCACAGGCGGACCCAGAAACGGCAGTGTGAAAGTAGCCTAAACAGGCATTGACAGACCACAATGAAAAATGGAAGATAGGAGCTATAAAGGTGAAAGAAATGCATTACAAAATTACAGCTAGCTTTATAAATGATTTTGCAGGATGTTGATGAAAAAAAGTGCAGTCAGTCCCCATGTTAACACCTTCTACCCCGGGGCAGTTTTAACCCTTCTGCCCAGGTCATTTTTTGCAAATCTGGAATAACTTTGGAACACTTACTTGTTGAAGCCATTCTGGGACTGTTTTCTAGTGACACATTGTACTTCATGATAGTTATAAATTTGAGTTAATATATTTTACCTTTATTTATGAAAAAAATCCAATATTTACCCCAAATTTTTAAAAATTCACGATTTTCAAAATTTCTATTTCTCTGCCTTTAAAACAAAAAGTGATACCTCATAAAATATTTATTATTTATTACTTTACATTCCCCATATGTCTACTTCATGTTTGGATCATTTTGTAAACGTAATTTTTTTTTTTTATAGGACGTTAGAAGGCTTAGAAGTTTAGAAGCAAATCTTGAAAATTAAGAACATTTCCAAAACCCACTTTTTAAGGACCAGTTGAGTTCTGAAGTCACTTTGTGGGGCTACATAGTTTACCCCTCATAAATGACCCCATTGTAGAAACTACACCCCTCAAGTTACTCAAAACTGATTTTACAAACTTTGTTAACCCTTTAGGTGTTCCACAAGAATTAAAGGAAAATAAAGATGACATTTCTGAATTTCACTTTAGCAGATTTTTCATTTTAATCCTTTTTCTTTAACACATTGAGGGTTAACAGCCAAACAAAACTCAATATTTATTACCCTGATTCTGCGGTTAACAGAAACACCCCACATGTGGTTGTAAACTGATGTAAGGGCACACAGCAGGGTGCAGCAGAAAAGGAGCGCCATATGGTATTTGGAAGGCAGATTTTGCTGGACTGGTTTTTAGATGCCAGCCTCCCTGATGCACCCTTACAGTGAAAATCACAAAACAGTGACTACATTTTGGAAACTAGGGGATAAGGTACCAGTTTTATTGGTATAATTTTTGGGTACATATGATTATTTTGATCATTACACTTTATTGGGGAAGTTGTCAATTTTTTTTTAATTTTGGCACAGTTTTTATTTATTTTTACAGCATTCACCTGAGGGGATAGGTCATGTGATATTTTTATAGAGCAGATCATTACGGACGTGACAATACCCAATATGTACACTTTTTCTGATTTATTTCAGTTCCACACATTAATAGCTTGTGTGTGTAAAATACAAAAAAAAAATGCCTCTAGTAGCACACACCACAGCTTCTAGCGCCACCTGCTTTGGGTGTAAACTACTTGGGCTACTTTCCCATTACGCTTTAGGTTTGTGAGATTAGTTCAGAGCTCTCAAAAGAGGTCCAAACAGATCAGTTTTGCCCTATTGCAATCTGAATGGAAAAGGATCCGCTCAGTTTGCCTCCGTTCAGTCACCATTCCGCTCTGGAGGCGGACATCAAAATACTGCCTGCGTAGTTTTGCTGTCCGCCTTACGAAGCCGAGCTAAAAAGGCACACAATGTAAATCATTGGGAACAGATCCGTTTTCTCTGACAATAGAAAACGGATCCGTCCCCCATTGACTTATAATGGTGTTCAAGACGGATGCCTAGAAGAAATAATACATGGCTATAGAAGACCTAATACAACCGGATCCGTTCATGACGGAAGCATGTGGTTGTATTATTGTAACGGAAGCGTTTTTGCAGATCCATGACATCCGCAAAAAACGCTAGTGTGAAAAGTAGCCTTATCCCACTATAAAAACTGGTAAAAATAAAAAATTAAAATAATTTTTTTTCCCAGGTATAAGAAAAAATTAATGCTAAAATAAAATTGAGATAAGAAAAAGCTCCAGATTAAAGAAAAATATTTGAATAACTGGAAAATAAAAAAAGTTTGTACTTTCAGAAGCTGCATGTACTGAAAAACAAAAAGGTAATGTCCATTTTATTAACTACTTTCATTTCCCACGTAATAACTCCGCAGAATCTTTTTGTGACCACCATTCCTTTATTATTCCTTCTAGAACTTCCCCATTCAAAGTGCCCTGTCTGACCCAGAAAGTAGCAAAAAGTCTTAAAAAAGATTAAAATAGACAAATCGCCAGGACCAGAAGGCATACACCCATTTATCCTTAGGCTACTTTCATACTAGCGGCAGGACTGCTATTTCGCCGTGCCGCTGCTCCGTCCCCATTGACTATAATAGGGAAGGGGGCGGAGCTCCAGAGAGGCCGCTGGACTTAAAAGTCGGACATGCAGTACTTTCAGTCAGTCGGCATTTTGTCGTGCAGCGCCGGAGCTCCACCCCCTTCCCCATGATAGTCAATGAGGACGGAGAAGCAGTCCGGCGGCATGGCGAAATAGCGGCAGGACGGATCTGAAAGGGTGAACAGCCTGTCTGATCCGTCCTGCCACTAGTGTGAAAGTACCCTAAGGGAATTAAGTAATGTCATAGCCAGACCCTTATTTCTGATATTTGCAGACTCTATACTGAGATGGAATGTCCCACAGGATTGGCGCATGGCAAATGTAGTGCCAATATTAAAAAAAAAAAAAAGGGTCCAAAAACAGAGCCTGGAAACTATAGGCCGGTAATTTTAACATCTGCTGTGGGTAAACTGTCTGAAGGTTTTCTAAGAGATGCCATCTTGAAGTACCTCAATGAAAATAAGCAAATAACGCCATATCAGCATGGCTTCATGAGGGATCGGTCATGTCAAACTAATTAAATCAGTTTCTATGAGGAGGTAAGTTCTAGACTTGACAGCGGCGAATCAATGGATGTCGTGTATCTGGACTTCTCCAAAGCATTTGACACTGTACCACATAAAAGGTTAGTACATAAAATGAGAATGCTCGGACTGGGAGAAAACGTCTGTATGTGGGTAAGTAACTGGCTCAATGATAGAAAACAGAGGGTGGTTATTAACGGTGCATACTCAGATTGGGTTGCTGTACGGGGATGAACGATCACTGTTCACACAGAACAATCTACTACCCAAAAGGGAATGACTCTGGTTCCCGCATCAACTAAGCTTTCAAACGATCAAAACCGGTTTGCTAATTCACTATGTGATCAGTGGCACCTTTACACAAGGCAATTAGTGGGAAAGCTCCTTCCTGATAATTGACCCAATCGTCAGCAAATGAAAATAGGCCTTATAGAAAACAGTCCATAGAAAATAGACCTATAACGTGGATTCTTTTCATAATAAAATTCACATCGGAACCAGTCAATGCCACAGAAGTCGATGTTTCTGCATTCCCACATTTAAACCATTTTCATGTACAGCTCGTTACCTAGAAAACATTTCCATGGAGACAGAAATACTCATAGTAGAGTTTTCAATCCAGAAATAAAAGTGGCCATATATAGTACATGCAATACACCACAGGCAAGCTACTGAACAAATCAAGAATAGCTCTGTGTGTCACCACTCTGACAAGAACAAATGAGGCCGTCACCAAACAGAACGGAAACATGCTCTATAGTAAAGCTATAATAAACACATCAGAGGACGACATATACTAGTAAGTGCGGTTACTACATCTACAGCAGACAAGATTACTGACACTATGGGCAGTCAATGTTTAAAGAAAATCTGTTACATCAACCACTGCCATGTAGAACAAAATACCTTTTTTGATGTACCCTTCATCCTGTGCTTCTGGGTTATATTTTCAAGTAAATACACTTTTTGCATTAGGCAAATTATCTTTCAAAGACGCCCAGGAACGCCCCTCTCCGGTGCCCAGCCTGCACTCCATCAGAGCTCAAGCATGCCTGTCCTGGGCCGAAACTACATGCCCACCGCCCCCACTAATGTCATTGTGGTAACTCCGCCTACATATGCCTCCTACAACGTCCCATATATTCTCCCTCAGCCGGATGCAAACAACTCACTACAAACGTCACTGGGCTCAGCACATGCCCAGTGACATTTGAAGCTGGTGCCCTGTGGAAGATATGTATCGTGCAGGCAGTCCGTGGTACTGCGCAAGATTTCATGGCATTGTAGGAGGCATTTATGGGCAGAGTTACATCACCTCAATAATGTAGCGGGTGGAAGGGGGCGGGGGGGTTGCGGACAACCGTGCGGGTGTGGGGGCGTAGTTTTAGCCCTGGAGAGGCGTGCTTGGGCTCTGATGGAGGGCGGGCTGGGCACTGGAGAAGGGACGTTCCTGGGCAAATTTGAAAGATAACGCCCCTCTGGGCATCTTACAACATAATTTGCATTATAGAAAAGGTGGATTTACTCAAAAATGAAAGCCAGAAGCACAAAATGAAGGGTACATGGATACGGATCCGTCTGACAAATGCATTGAAATACCAGATCAGTCTATCCGGTGTCATCCGGAAAAACGGATCCAGTATTTATTTATTTTTTTCACCGACTTAAAAGTTCTGCGCATGCGCGGACTGGAAGAACTGATCCGTCAATGCGGCAATTTTAATGCCAGCACTAATACATTTCAAACGGAAATTAATGCCGTATACGGCATTCCAGCAAGTGCTAAGGATTTTTGGCTGGAGAGAAAAATACAGCATGTTGCAGTATTTTCTCTGGCCAAAAAAAAATAAAAGAGGGACTGAACTGATGCATCTTAAACGGAACGCTCTGCATTCAGAATGCATTAGGATAAAACTGATCAGTTTTTTTCAGGTATTGAGCCCCTGTGACTGAAAAACTCTAGTGTGAAAGTACCCTGAGGCCAAAACTGCTTTCCCTCACTTCCAATACACACTTGCTGTAGCCAGCAGCTCCCTGCCAGCCAATCAGATTGGATTACTGAGAGACACGCCTCCTCACTCTGAGGCCTATTGCAGGCATGCAGTGTGAAGGACCGCCCCTCCGTCTTTTGTTTATACTAAAAGAAAGACAGACAAGCCCTAGCAATGGTCTTTTAAGAGAGCAGTGGAAAGGGACAGGGGACATTAAAGAAAGCTGTTATTATAACGTAACAGATCTTTTGACAATCATTGACAGGCTTGGGGTCTATTCACACGTCCGCAAAATGGGTCCGCATCCGTTCACCGATTCCTGGTCCAAAATTGGAGAAGGCTCTGTACTCACCGCTTCCTGGTCCTCGGCTGCGTACAGCACGAGGGCGCTCAGTGACCTCACGCTGTGCACACCAGTTCACAGAACAGCTGACAGAGGAGAAGTTAGATGATCGCGGGCAATGAGGAGCGGCGGCGGCCAGGAGCGGTAAGTGCTTTATTTATTTTTGTGATCGGAGGCTGGGGGCCAATTAACATATGGCTGGGGGCTGATATGAGGCATGGAGTACTGATATGAGGCATAGGGGTCTCATCTGAGGCATGATTGGGGGTCTTCTTTATATTGGGCTCTGATCTGAGGTCTTATTAACATTGGGGATCCGATTGTGAGCTGTGAGCTTAAGTCCGATTAATATTGGGGGCCTGACCTGAGGGGTGTAGTAATGAAAAATATTTTTTTTTATATTTTCCTCCTCTAAAACCTTAGGCGAGTCTTACGGGCTGGTGCATCTCATCGGGCAAAAAAAAATACGGTAAATTGCCATGTCCCATTTGAAGACCTCCCCAAAAAAAGAACCCCATTTTGGAAACAGGATAAGGTGGCAGTTTTGTTGGTACTATTTTAGGGTACATATGACTTTTGGTTTTTCTATATTACACTTTTTGCGAGGCAAGGTAATAAAAAATAGCCGTTTTGGCACAGTTTTTATTTTTGGATATTTACAATGTTCATCTGACAGGTAAGATCATGTGCTATTTTTATAGAGCAGGTTGTTACGGATGCGACAATGCCAAATATGGATTGTAGTGGGATGAGGTGACGGTTAGACGGTACTATTCTGTTTTTGATTGCTTGGTGTTGCACTTTTAGGTTTTATTTACATTTTTTGACGGTGTTCACCTGAGGGGTTAGGTCAGGTGATATTTTTATAGAGCCAGTCGATATGGACGCAATGATACCCAATATGTCTACTTTTCTTATTTTTTTACAATTTGTTTTACTTTATTTTGGGAAAAGGACACTTTAGTTGAAACTTTAATTTTATTTAAAAAACTAAACTTTTTTTCACTTTTTATACTTTTCAGGGTTTGATCCTTGTTTCAATACAGTACAACACATTATGTATTGAAAAGTAGTGCGGAATCCAGCTCTTTATAAACAAAGGATTCTTTATTCCTAACGGTTAAAAAATTCCAACAAGATGCAAGCTAGTCAGTCTACGTGTTTCGGACCCTTGTATTTTGGCCCTTACTCATGACATACATAACCCATCAGTTGTTTCCTATATACCCCCATTCCATCTATCCAGAAGGATTACGGTATCACATGATCGGAGTACAAAACTAATTAAAATCTGAACACATGATTCTCATTGATAGAAATTCCAAAAAAACATACGAGTTAAAAACATACATGAAAAACCTTTCTCTTTGTGCAGGAAAAATTTGTCAATGGTATTGCAAAATCAGGTCATGCTTTTTATTTAGACCTGTAGGGGAACAAGTTCCCAGCTGGGACATCCAGAAAGCTTCTCTGTTGAGGAGCTTTCTCCTATGCTCTCTACCCCTTATAGGCGCAGTAACTCTTTAAATTCCTTGTACCGCCAGTGCTAATGTATCGCCTTTATGAAATAACGAAAAGTGTAAACTGGCTGCGGAGACATTGCGAGTCCTGTAGTGCAGTACATATGAGATGTGTTTACATATTCTAGTTTTTATTTGATTTGTGGCACAACCTACATATTAGAGCAAACACTCTTCACAAGTGATAAGGGAAATGGCAAACTCTGTGTTACAATTAAGATATGTTTTAATCTCTTAACTTTTTGCCATTTGCCGTAGATTTGAAGTGCTTATTCACCCTCATGTGGTCACAGTATATACATCTACCATGGCCACTTTTGTAACTGCCCTTGCAGGAAAGCCACACAGGCTTAGTTACAGAGGTGTCTTGAAATAAGCTCGGACTAAATCATAATCCCCAATGTCGGGGCTTTACGTGCCAAACACCTAATTTCACTTGTTGCCAGGGTGGTCCATTCCTTATCTTAACTAAGGGTCCATTCACATGTCAGCAAAATGGGTCTGCATCCATTGCGCAATTTTGTGAAAATTGGGACTCATCCCTGAACAGAACGCCTCTCCAACGTGCCAGACGCCATCGAATGTGAGCATTTGCCCACTCAAGTCAGTTACGACGACGAACTGCAGTCAGGTCCAGACCCGATGAGGACGACGCGCATGCAGATGAGCTTCCCTGAGACGGTTTCTGACAGTTTGTGCCGAAATTATTTGGTTATGCAAACCGATAGTTGCTGCAGCTGTAGTGGGTGGCTGGTCTCAGACGATCAGGGAGGTGAACATGCTGGAGGTGGAGGTCCTGGGCTGGTGTGGTTACATGTGGTCTGCGGTTGTGAGGCTGGTTGGATGAACTACCAAATTATCTGAAACGCCTTTGGAGACGGCTTATGGTAGAGAAATGAACATTCATTACACGGGCAACAGCTCTGGTAGACATTCCTGCAGTCAGCATGCCAATTGCACACTCCCTCAAACGTTGCGACATCTGTAGCATTGTGCTGTGTGATCAAACTGCACATTTCAGAGTGGACTTTTATTGTGGGCAGTCTAAGGCACACCTGTGCAATATTCATGCTGTCTAATCAGCTCCTTGATATGCCACACCTGTGAGGTGGGATGGATTATCTCAGGCAAAGGAGGAAGTGCTCACCAACACAGATTTAGACAGATTTGTAATGGGTTATTTGTGTAATGTTTCAGATCTTTGAGTTCAGCTCATGCAAAATGGGAGCAAAACCGAAAGTGTCGCGTTTATATTTTTGCTCAGTATAATCTGCTTTTTTAATTAGTATTCCCAATTCCATGCCCTTAGATAGGATATAGAACATTTTGATTTGGACCAAGGGGAGAGGGTTGCAGTTCAAAGGAGAATAGACAGCAGTGTAATCTAACATATTCTGGACTTTTGTCTTCTAGACGTAGCTGTCCATCACTGCAACCACTCCCCCCTCGTCCACCTCCTTAGTTACCAAATCCTGCTTTCTCATTAATTCTTGCAGAGCCCCAAATTCTTCGATATATTAGTATATACCGGGACTCTCATGTTTGTTGCCTGGTTTTGTTTTATCATAACAAACATAGATCCTTTTCTACCAAATCCTGAAAGCGATCCAGGGCAGGAGATCTAGACCGCAGGGGATAGAAATCCCTATTCGATGTTTTTAAAATACTTAGAACTATTATCACTAGTATTATAACTAGTACTACATCCTCCTGCTCTGTTTGCATCTCTTGCAAACAGCATAAATGGGCCATCTCTTTAAAATTTATATCGCTGGTTAAGGTTTCATTCCCATCCACAACTCTACTATCCATGCTGGAAACAGAGCGGTTACGCTCACTGCTTTGTGCTGCAACATCACAAAACGTGATGGAAAGGTCTCTTCAAAGTTAGGTTCTGTGCCAGCCGATTGACATCCATGATCGTTTGGTATAAATCAAAATGGTGGGTAGGTGAGAAGGACAGTCCTTTAAGGACATTCAATTGTGTATCGCCTACTCCCTCTTGTGACGTGACGGGCAACGTCGAGATTTCTCTGTGCTTTCTTCCCACCCTCCGTTTTATGTTATGAAAATTGGCATTGAAGAAACCTGTGAAGTCGCAGCATGTGTGTGTATAGAGTCCTAATTATTCTCAGCTGCTGAATCAGACAATTTAAGCTCTGTGGAGCTGAAGGAAACCCGTTTTCTTCTAGATTGGGTCTTTAGGAGACTAGAGCGTGGTGTGCTCGATTGGGATTCTACCCACGTATATACAGCATTAGTCTTCTCGTCTATAAGATCCCTATTGAATTTGTTCTGTTTAAAGTTGCATTAAGCTCTCTTCCATTTTATTGAGATTTTCTTTCAGCTTGTTGTCCAGTTCCAGAAAAGCAGGTTCATCAACGTGGATTAACAATGACTCTTGTGTAGCTTTTATTTCTTCCCGCAATTCTGACAAAGCCTGATGTTCATATTGTACAATTAGCTGCATCAGCTTTATCGAGCAGACATTTTCTGCCATTGTGACACAAGTGTCTGAGTAGGACATAGTGGGCTTCTTTCTAATTCTCAACCCTCGTGGGAACATATGTTTATCAATATATTCTGTAAGGAAGTAGTATCCCACCAGGTCCATAATCTTTGGTTAATAACTTTTCAAGTGAGGACATGAGAATATTTAAGTCCAAATTTTCTTGCATCGATTGGTCCGGAACATTGAATGTGGCATTCATCTTTTTCATTCTGTCCTGGATTTCTTCCATTGGCCGTAATGAAGCATGAGCCATTTTCTAACCAGTTGAGGGAACACCACACTATTGGTTTATAAAAATATGCAACTCCCTGCCTTTTCAAGTTTCATATTGTATTGTACTGAATTGAGCTGTCAGCGTCTTACACAGTAAGATGCTGGCAGTTGCCTAGGAGACCCAGCCCTCAGGCTGGATGTCCTGGGCTTCTGTAGCTGGCAGGCTCCCGTGAATGTGTAAGGCATCAGGGCTGCCATGGCAACTATCGGCCTCCTCCCAACACAGCGCGGGGGGCCGATGGAGTCAGAGGGAGCACCCCCCCCCCCTCTGTAAACCCTGCATGTGCCCCGGTCCGTGCTGACCACAGCATGTGAAAGGGTTAACCCCCCCCCCCCCCAGCATCACTGCATACAGCAATGCCGGCGGATGCAGCAGGAGCCCGGCTATCAGCAACAAGGCCCATGCTGCACTGCACCCGCCCAATCCCATCACGTACATACACGTGGGAATGCAGTAAAGCACCACATTCCCCCACGTACATGTACATGATTTTGCAGGAAGGGGTTAAGCAAAAAAACATTTTTAATTTAAAAAATCTAGGCACTTTTTCCCTTAAAGGGGCTCTGCAGTTTGTTTAAACTGATGATCTATCTTCTGGATAGATCAGCATCTGACCGGTGGGGAGGAGGGTCCGACACCTGGGACCCCCGCCGATCAGCTGTTTGAGAAGTGAACAGAACTTAGTCGCGCCCCGGCCAGTTGATACTAGTCGTGACGTCACTGGGCCAGCGGTAAACAGTGAAGGCCGCCCCGCTGCCTTCTCAAACAGCTGATCGGCCAGCTGATCGGTCAGATACTGATGATCTATCCAGAGGATAGATCAGTTTAAAAAAAACTACAGAACCCCTTTAAAGAGGATCTGTCACCACAAAATACAATGTAATCTGCAGACAGCATGTTAGAGCAGGAGAAACAGATTGGGATTGATATATAGTTTTGCAGGAAAATATGCAGTAAGGCCCCTTTTACACGGGCGAGATTTCCGCGCGGGTGCAATGCATGATGTGAACGCATTGCACCCGCACTGAATCAAGACCCATTTATTTCTATGGGGCTGTGCACATGATTACTTGTGCGTTGCGTGAAAATCGCAGCATGCTCTATTTTGTGTGTTTTTCACGCAATGGGGCTGCATGAAAAATCACAAGCTTCTGCAAGCAAAGCAAGTGGGGACCCGATCATTATTATTTTCCCTTATAACATGGTTATAAGGGAAAATAATAGCATTCCTAATACAGAATGCCAAGTAAAATAGTGATGGAGGGGTTAAAATAAATAAAATTAACCCCTTCCCGACTGCAATCCGTCTATATACGTGCTAATTACACATGCCCCGTGCAGCTAGCACGTGTATAGACATCAGGCAGCTTTATAATCCAAGCGCTGCAAAACGCTTGGATTAAAGCTTCTGCCCCTGCCCTGCTGCTGTCATGGACAGCATACAGTGCAGTAATGTCGGCAAGGGACCAATCAGAGTGGTCCCTTGCCGGTAATCGATCCGATTGGACTAACCAGTGAAAAAATGCCTGTTCCAGGCTCTGATCTGCGCTCTGCAAATGTGTCCTTGTAGCCCCCCCCCCTCCCCCATCTGTCCCGATGCAGTTCCTTGTCGCCCCCATCCATATTCATGTATCCTGCCCCTGATGGGGTCCGCTCCCTCCATTCATCCTGCCTCCATTTGTGCCCCCTCAATGCTGGCCGTACCTCCCCCCCCTTTCCAGCACTGCTCCGATGCGGCCCCCCTGCCGTGTCTGATGGTGGCGGCTCCATTTCTGAGCCACCACCATCAGCAGCGAGTGTCAGCTGTATGCGGACACTCTGCTGTAACCCCTTAGATGCCGCGGTAGCGGCATCCATGGGGTAATAGAGGCAGGGGCCTCCCTCTCTCAACCATCGGGGCTGCCGCACTGCGATGGCAGCACCCGATGGTTGCCATGGCAACCAGACCCTTTGCAAAGTATAGTACAGCCATCAGCCCCACTGGATCTTCAAGATCCAAGATAGACTTGATAAAAAAATAAATAAAAAAAGTGAAAATAAAGTAAAAAAATAAAAATCTAAATTAATAAAAAATTTATTTTTTTTCTTTATGGGAAAAATGCAAACACACCACCACATATTAGGTATCACCGCATCCGTAACGACCATCTCTATGAATATATCACATGATAGACCCCATCCGATAAACACCATAAAAAATAAAACTGTAAAAAGCCATTTTTATCACCTTACATCACAAAAAGTGCAACACCAAGCGATCAAAAAGGTGCTAAAATGGTACCAATAAAACAGTCACCTCATCCCGCAAAAAATGAGCCCCTATATAAGAAAATCGCTCAAAAAACAAAACTATAGTTCTTAGAACATTGAGACAATAAAACATTCACATTAGGTATCGCCGCATCCGTATATATATATATATACACACACACACACACACACACACACACACAAGTGCCAAAAAAGCAATTTGTCACCTTACATCAAAAAGATACCCTATTTAAGACAATCACCAACAAAATAAAAAAGCTATGGCCCTCAGACTATGGAGACATTTATTTGGTTTCAGAAATGCTATTATTGTGTTAAACTTAAATAAATAAGAAAAAAGTATACATATTAGGTATTGCCACGTCCGTAACGATCTGCTCTATAAAACTATCACATGGACTAACCCCCTCAGATGAACGCTTTAAAAATAAATAAAAACTGTGACCCAAAACAGCCCATTTTTGGGTCACCTTGCCCCATAAAGTGTAATAATGAATGATCAAAAAAATCCCATGTACCCAAAAATTGTACCAATAAAAACCTCAACTCTTTCTGCAAAAAACGAGCCACTGCAGAAAATTAAAAAACATATGGCGTTCAGAAAATGGACACACAAAAAACTATTTATTTTTCAAAAATGCTTTATGTAAAACTAAAACAAAGAAAGTAGACATATTTGATATCATTGCGTCCGTAACAACCTTTTCTATAAAAATAGCACATGATCTACCCTGTCAGATGAATCTTGTAAAAAAATAAAAAAATAAAAAAACTGTGCCAAAACATAAGTTTTTTGTGAGGCAAGGTAAACAAAATTTAATATAGAGCAATTAAAAATCATATGTACCCCAAAATATTACAAATAAAACTGGCACCTTATCCCCTAGTTTCCAAAATAGGATCACTTTTTGGGAGTTTCTAATGTAAGGGTGAATCAGGGGGGCTAAAAATGGGACATGGCATCTAAAACCAGTCCAGCAAAATCTGCCTTCCAAAAACCATATGACGCTCCTTTCCTTCTGCGCCGCGAGCTGTTAACCCTTAATGTGTTAAAGAATTATTTTTTAATAAAATGGAAAAATCTGCCAAAAATTTGAAATTTCATCTCCATTTTCCTTTAATTCTTGTGGAATACCTAAAGGGTTAACAAAGTAATCAGTTTTGAGTAACTTGAGGGGTGCAATTTCTACAATGGGGTCATTTATGGGGGTATCCACTATGTAAACCTCAAAAAGCGACTTCAGACCTGAACTGGTCCTTAAAAAGTGAGTAATTGCTTCTTAAATGCTAATCCTTCTAACATCCTAAAAAAATAAAATGACATTTCCAAAATGATGCCAACATGAAGTATACATATGGGGAATATTAAGTAATTTTATTAGGTATGACTTTCTGTTTTAGAAGCAGAGAAATTGATATTTAGAAAATTGTGAATTTGGTAAATTTGGGATTTTTTCATAAATAAAGGTGAAATATATTGACTCAAATTTATGACTATCATGAAGTACAATGTGTCACGAGAAAACAATCTTAGAATGGCTTGGATAAATAAGTGTTCCAAAGATATTACCACAAAGGACATGTCAGATTTGTCAATTTGGACCTGGACACTGGGGCATCAATGACCCTTGGTCATGAAAGGGTTAAACTCACCTTTTATAACCAGTATTCAGGCTACTCCTATTTATTGGAATACAATTTATGAAATTCCTGAAATGCTGTTTTCCTGTTCTGTACAGCAGTTCTGAGATGACCGTAGGCATGAACAGTAGTGAACCTCATCCTCTGGTCTTCACTACTGAGCATGTGCAGCACAGTTTCAGGTGCAGTAACTAAGGGCACTGGAGCAAAATGAAGATGCATAGTATAAGGGACGAGGAAAAGACAGGAGAGGTGACAACTCATCACTAGAACACCCTGCTCATCACCGATTTTGACAAGGGCCTTAGATTTATAGAATATAAAATAAATTTATGATTAACATTTCAAAACTTTTCTACATGTATATGAACATTAACCCCTTAAGGACCCAGCATTTTTAGCAAATCTGACATGTGCCACTTTATGTGGTGATAACTTTAAAACGCTTTTACTGATCCAGGCTATTCTGAGACTGTTCTTGTCACATATTGTACTTTATGACAGTGGTAAAACTGAGTCAAAAAATTTCATTTTTATTTATAAAAAAAATACCAAATTCACCCCAAATTTTTTATTTTATTTGCAAATTTCCAAATTTAAATCTCTCTACTTTTATAGATCGTGATAACTCGAAAAATAGTTATTACTTTACATTCACCATATGTCTACTTCATAATTTTGTGAATACCATTTTATTCTTTGGAGGGACGTTACAAGGCTTAGTTTACAAGCAAATCTTGAAATTTCTCAGAAAATTTCCAAAACCTACTTTTTAAAGGACCAGTTCAGGTCTGAAATCACTTTGTGAGTCTTACATAATAGAAACCACCCAAAATTACCCCATTTTTAGAAACTCCTCAAGGTATTCAAAACTGATTTTACAAACTTTGTTAACCCTTTAGGTGTTCCTCAAGAATTAATGGAAAATGGAGATGAAATTTCAGAATTTCACTTTTTGCAGATTTTCCATTTTAAGCAATTTTTGTTTCCGCTAACAAAGCAAGGATTAACAGCCAAACAAAACAATATTTTTTGCCCTGATTCTGTAGTTTACAGAAACACCCCATATGTGGTTGTAAACTGCTGTAAGGGCACACAGCATTGCGCAGAAGGATATGAACTCCATATGGTTTTTGGACATCATATTTCACTGGGATAATTTTAAGCTGCCATGTTACATTTGCACCCCTAGAGTAGAAACTCCCCCAAAAATGACCCCATTTTGAAAACTACGGGATAAGGTGGCAGTTTTGTTGGTACTATTTTAGGGTACATCTGATTTTTGGTTGCTCTATATTACACTTTTTGTGAGGCAAGGTAACAAAAAATAGCAGTTTTGGCACAGTTTTTATTTTTGTTATTTACAATGTTCATCTGACAGGTTAGATCAGGTGCTATTTTTATAGAGCAGGTTGTTACGGACGCAACAATACCAAATATGCCAACTTTTTTGTTTGTTTCATTTCAGTTCTATATAATAGAGCATTTTTGTAAAAAAAAAATTGTGTCTCCATATTCAAAAGCCATATTATTTATTTTGTAGGGTCTAATTTTTTTCGGTATGAGATGACAGTTTGATTGGTACTATTTTAGGGTGCATATGACTGATCGCTTGGTATTGCACTTTTTGTAATGTAAGGTGACAAAAAAAATTGCTTTATACGGTGTTCACCTGAGAGGTTAGGTCATGTGATGTTTTTATACAGCAGGTTCTTACGAATGCAGTGATACTCAATATGTATACTATTTTTTATTAGAGGTGGGGCGACGAATCCCTCAAATCTTTCTGGATTCGAGGGATTCGTGGACTCTAATCCCGACCTCATTTACTAAAATCGAATCTGACGAATCCATGACAGCGCGGACTGGTGCAGTCCCTGTATTCTAATGCACAGGCACAGTTCACTGTAGTATAATCTTATGATCTAACCTGCATTGTTAAGATATAATAATCCATCTGTATTACATTACAACATTAAGTTCCGTAGCAGAGAGGAGGGAGAAGTAAGGCCAGGAGGACAGCTCGACACTCACTACGTCACGTGCCTGCGCCAGCCACTTTATAAATGAAGCAGGCGGCATGGGCACGTGACGTAGTGAGTGGCGCACCGCCCGCCCGTCCTGCCTCCTCTCCGCTACGGAACTAAATGTTGTAATATAAGTAATGCAGATGGCTTATTATATCTTAACAATGCAGGTTAGCTAATAATAATATACTACAGTGAGCAGGGCCGGTGCATTTGAATACAGGGACTGCACCGGTCCCCGTTGTCATTCCATATCCAGATGTCGGCCCCCAGCCCCTGTATTGGGGGTAATTCACACTGCAGGGACACTTATGGGGGGGAGAATCTGTGGATAGCATAATATGTGCTATCCACAGATCTCCCCCCCATAACGGGGCCACCCACAGATATCTTTCCCCTCCCCCCCCCCCCCCAATAACAGGGCCACCCAGAGATTCCCTCCCCCCCCAATAACAGGGCCACCCAGAGAGCGCCCTCCCCCTCACCAATAACAGGGCCATCCACAGAAAAAATTTGATTCGGCCCACTTCTAATTTTTATTTAAGTTTTACACAATAACAGCATTTTTGAATAAATAAAAAAATAAATAATTTTTAAAGTCTCCATATTTTTGGGGAGAAAGCCTTGATTGGTACTATTTTGGGGTGCGTATGACTTTGATCTCTTGCTATTACACTTTTTGTGATGTAAGGTGACAAAAAAAAATGCTTTTTTTACGGTGTTCATCTGAGGGGTTAGGGCATGTGATATTTTTATAGAGCAGGTTGTTACGGACGTGGCAATACCTAATATGTATGATATATTTTATTGTTACACAATATTTTTGAGACAAAAAAATAAATAAACTAATCATGTTTTAGTATCTTCATAGTCTGAGAGCCATAGTTTTATTTTTAGGGCGATTATCTTAGGTAGGGTATCATTTTTGCGGCATGAGATGTCAGTAAACAGCCGGATCCGTGCTTCTGATCACAGCAGCGCACATGCGGGGTGGTGGAAGGAACGCAGGGCAAGAATGCTAGTCCTGGGGCACAAAGTACCAGCCATGTAGGACGAGCATTCTCGTTAAGCTGTTAAACTACACAATAACAACAGATAATACTCATTTTGAGCTAGAGTTGGAGTCAATACATTTCTACCGACTACACCCAGAACTAGCTGGGACTCCAAAACTCAGACTCCAAAGCCCTGATTCACGGACAGCTGTTTCAGAGTGCTCGGCCTTCATCAGTGCAGAGCAGAGTACTTGTTTAGGTGGGTGACAGGCCTTTGTCAGGTATCTGGTTGGTACCATCTCATCTTATGTAGAGCTCATAGTAGATATAAGGAGTCCTAGTAACCCTGAGATCCCTGACAAAGGCACTCCTCCAGTACAAACCAGTACTCTGCTCTAATAAAGGGCAAAAACACCATATAACAGCCTTCTGCAGATCAGTGTCTGGGTTGACTTGTTAGGTTTTACACTTTTGCTATAGGTCAGGCGAACACTAGTTCAGCCGACAGCCATCACTACCCACTCCACATGCACTTGCCTGTGCAGCTGAGTAGGAAGAAGAGGAGAAAGCCACTGCCAAACTCATCTGGCATTGTATTATCTCAAGAGCAAAGGAGCTTGTTGTGGAGAAACTACCTGATACTTAGAGTCAGAACACAGGAATTCTTTGGTTGCTATTGAAAACAATGAGACCAGACAGACATCCATAAAACAAACCTACCTTCTTCTCTTCTTTCACTTTTGGTGGCTTCTTCTTGGTCTTTCTTTCTTCATGTTCCTGGTCTGATGTGATGGCAGGGTTATCTATTCCACCCTTCCAAGTGTCAACTGGAGAAAGAAGTGGGTCCTCTTCACTTGGCCTGTGTTTTGGTTTACGCTTTCTATCTTTTCCAGGAATGGTAGGAGTTTCTTCATCACTGGCATCTGAATGGGTTCTTCTATAGGTGTACAGTCTTGTCTTGCTGAATAGGGTTTTTGACCTGTACTTGTATTTTGATGGTCTTCGCTCTCCCTGACCTCTTAAATTTCTATCAGTGATACCATTCTCTTCCTCTCCTTGTGCATTAGGAAACTGGTGATGCATTTTATGAATGTGATTCTGACTGTCATCTGGATCTGCGTAAAGGTCATTAATTAAATCTTTGGACCTCGGGATTGTGTCAACTGGCTCTGCGTAATTATCTGATGAATCTGCATCTTCAGGGTGAACCAATGGGAAACGAGGAGATTGCTTCCGTGGATTTTTGCTAATGCCAGCTTCAATAGCTCTGACAAGATTTGGATCTAATCTATTCACCTTAGACTTGGGTCCACTTGGTTTAGTTCTTATTGGTGGAGGCACTTTATGGTTGCGTTCATGGTCATGGCAATTTAATGGAGTGCTGTGAGTAGGATATTCATTCCCTTCATTGTCCAAATTACACTTTGGCAACAACTGTACATCATCCCCTATAGGGCTATAAGGAGGTGGTGCTTCTGTGTCATCCTCTGAATCAGGGTAGCAACTGTAGGCTGGTGAATTTCCTCGTGGTGAATAAGGAAACACGTCTTCACATGGTTGACTTGCTTCTCTACGGCTTTCTGCTAAATATGAATTCTCAATGGAAGTTTTCCTTTCCAGAACATCACTGAAAAATGGTGTGAAGACCTCTGTCTGGCGGTGGTACTGAGACAAAGAATATAGGGCTGTGAATTTTGCTGAAATTTCTGTAGCAATGTGCTCCCCTTCAGTCATTAGTTCTTTGATTGCTTCATTCTCAAAGAAGTCAGCTTGGCTGTCTGTAACTGCCACTAGCTGGACTGGAATTGTGTCCTGAATTTCTGACAGAAAAGCACGCAGCATTCCCATAGATGCCTTTCGCTTGGCTGAATAAATAAGAATGTATCCATGAACCAGTTCATCTTTTCTAACTCCAATTGAGGAGTGGTAGGACAAAATGGTTATCTGTATCCTTCTCCGTTTTTCTCCAATTATTTTATCCAGCATTAGAGAGTTATTTTGCCCGGGCTGAGCTGCGCTGCAAGTACGGGACTCCAAAAAGGGGGAAAGAATAAGATCCACACTGAAAGGATCCCCACACATGGCACACATTACAATTCTTAAATCTGCTTCTGAAGGGTCTCTAATTGCAGGAACAGGACTGGCAATATCAGAGTTGTGCTTGACAGATTCGAGCACTCCCCTAAGAGCTTGTTTGATTTGGGCCTCATTAAATTTACGGGGATACGTGCCAGCTGGCACATCCACAAAGGGACACTGGAGCTTATTTGCCAATTGCTGCCCTTGGTGCCTTAATATGGGCATGTTTTTGCTGACACTTTCTCTCTGGTTAGCCAAAATTAATGTAAATGGGAGGTTTGCAATGTCCTTATCTCTTCTTGCCTGAGCTTCACATCTAATTTTCCCAATGCAGTCACCTATAAAATTAAGTGATTCAATTGAGCTAAACACACAAAAACAACCATGTGGTTTAAACCCAGGAGTCCAAAATTGGCTTAAAAGATATGGGGAATTAGCATCCACCGCTCTCAAGTCTAATTCATATATTTTTCCATCCAATGCAAATTCATCATCTGTTGACTGTGTCCTTATCTCATTGGCCATCTCTTGAGGAAGGTTGTCTTTCCCAAGAATGAGAAGATTTACCTTGTCAAGGTTAGTTCTGTCTTGGTATAAGTTCAAGCGACTAAGATTTGATTGTAACAGACTGTTGGCAAGCACTTGCTCCACTTTTATATCCATACAACTTTGGAAACTAAGACATGTTTCCTTAGTTGGATGATAAACAAATCCGATGTGCTTGAGAAGAAGGGATTCTCTGTCAGTTGCAAGCTTCTGTAAAGCTTTGTATCTAGGTTCTTCTCCAAGAACAGCATTTATCTCAGTCATTTTATCAGTGCTTGGGGTAGCATTAAGATCTAGGTCATAGAATAACTCAGAGTGCTCAAAAAGCATCTCCTGAAATTCTTCTTTGGCTTTTTCAATGATCTCTTGCTGGTGTTTACGATATACCTCAAATCGGTCAGTTTCATTAATGAACTTATAGGCCTCGTCCTCCAGAACAAAACACATAACTTCCTCCCAAGGCTGACCAGGCGAAATGAAAGGTATTTTTTCAAGG
Source organism: Bufo gargarizans (assembly GCF_014858855.1). Lineage (NCBI taxonomy): Eukaryota > Metazoa > Chordata > Amphibia > Anura > Bufonidae > Bufo > Bufo gargarizans. The sequence continues at coordinate 65,282,707 of NC_058090.1, forward strand.
GTCTTTTTGAACTTTGCTTTCATTTCCAATCTCCTCTTCTCAGAAACCAAGTGCTGAACGTGGCTTTGATAGACTTTCTCAGAATCTAATGTGCACAGAAGATCAAATGGGACCCTTCGATCATTCACTTTATCAATATGATCTGACTGGTCCCATGGTGTTTTTTCCAGCATTACAAACCACAGGCTGAATTCAGGTTTTTTCTCTAGCACCTGAAGAGCATCGGTCCAACTTAGGTTTTCTACCTCTTCAAGCTTTGGCAGTAACGTACTGAGGGCTCTTGGTAGTGTTTTAAGGTATTCTTCCTTTCTTTTTCTAATGTGCTCCTGTTTGAGCTGCTCTATGTGTTTAGAGAATGTATTTTTAGCCTTCAATGTTCCCTCTAAATTTATGTAATTCTCATAATCAGAGTGGTTTTTTAATTTATTACTGACAGTTTTCCAAGTTGCGTGGTAGTCACGCACAGTTTGTACAATAAGCTTTTCAAACTTATCAGTAGCAGATGCAACAATTTGTCTATGTGTTTTGAAAGCCTCAAGGTAAGGGATAATCTTAGGTTTACCTCTTGTTTTGTCCAACATCTGAACTAGTGCTGAGAAACACGTCTCAACATTTATATTGTTTCTGGCTGAGGTTTCTACAACGATTAAGTTTTTCTTATTTGAAGCAAAGCCTTGGACTTCTCTTAAGTAGTGGTCAACACATTCATCACATTTTGTTGCTGCAATGATGATGGGCTTTTTTGATTTTGCCATTTGCGCATAGAGGTTATTAATAAACTTTAACTGATCATCAAACTTTCGATTGCATCCTTGGCTGACATCAATGCATAAAACAAAACCATCTATAGTGAGCTTTCCTTCAGGCATTTGCTTTTGCTCAAAGTCCTGCTCCAGGCCAAGCTGGTCTGTGCAAATGTACATTAGTTTCTCAGCTGATTGAATCTTTGAAGCTGCTGCTCTCTTTATGTAGGGTTGAAGGTTTGTACTCCGATGTGGAAGGAAAGTTTGATCATCTATAAACTCTGTCTGTTCAATAATGTGATGCTTGCAATCCACGCCATCCTCTCCTACCTGCGTTACGTCACCCCAATACAAAAAGTGGTCATTGTTGACAACACGGCCACCAAAGTCAATTGTGCTAAGGACAGAGGTATGTTCGTGATAATATTCATCCGCTTTTGGGCGAACATATCTGTTACATAAACATGACTTTCCAACGCCACAATTGCCTTTATCTTTTTCAGTTCCCGACAATCCTACCACGCTAATGGTATATGAAGGGGGGCGCAGCTCCTTATTCTTGGCCATCATCACTCCCCTCTCATCCTCTTCAGCACACCTAGACAGCAGGGCATACTTTTCATTCTTAATTTCCACTTGATGTCTTTAAGTTTTGTAAAAAAAAACGGGGGGCAATGCTCTTAACTCTTTCTCCTCATGTTCTCCATTAACATGATATATTCTCAAAACGGTGGTATATGGTGCATCTGTAGAAGCAAAGAACAAATATATTACAATTGTGGTCTGCTTCTTATGCCAATTTGTATTATTAAAAAATAACATACAAAGCTTAAAAGGTATTGTACCACAAAAAAAATAATAACATTTTCAAACCAGCACCTGGATCTGAATACATAAAAGGCTGTGTAAACCTTCGTGGGCAATTTTTTTTCTGATAACATTTTACTCATTTAGGTTTAAAAGTAATTTTTTCAATTAGTCTTTATTAAAAATATTGAGCCATTCTGTCACAAAGGGTTAACTTTTTCTAGCTGTGTGACTGGTACTTTCACTTTGTGCCGGTCATCAACACTTATTTTAACCACACTCTTATCAGAAAGATAAACAGCCATTAAAGCTCAATTATTATGTCAGAGAGCAGATATAAGGAGCCCGTCAGCTCCCCAACTGACGGAAAAGAGGGAAAAATCCAGAGGCTACTTCAAGAGGATCTCAGCCATGTGCAGAAAAAGGGGCTCAATATTTTTAATAAAGCCCAACTAAAAAAATGATTACCTCATGAGTATAATGCAATAATTAAAAAGAAATGTCCAAAGGTGATGTACCAGGCTGCCATTTACTATGTATGATTCTTTGTTTACTTAATTGTTATTATAGGCAAGAAGAGGAGGTGTCTTTCTGTAAACATTCCTGTAGACTAAATGGCTAGATGCTATAATTTGTTTAAAAGAAAAATACATCTAAAAATCTAAATCGATCTTTAGCAATGTCTATCCCATCTACTTCTATATACAGTATATATTATGCAAGTATCTTTTATATTCTGTTTGAATAGTATTCATACACATATGCAAATGTTTCAGTAATTTGTCAGAATTAGAGATCAGTAAAAGTATGGGCAAGATTTTCTTTACTGACTGGAGACACTCTGAACCAACCATAACAATCTAAAATGCCCCAAACAGTTAGGGCTCATTCACACAACCGGGTTCTGCATCCGGGTCGGATGCGGACCCAATCATTTCAATGGGGCCAGATCCGTATGTCTGTTCTGTGGCCCGATCCGTATGTCTGTTCTGTGGCCCCGCATAAAGATAGAACATGCCCTATTCTTATCCGTTTTACGTACAAGGATAGGGCAGGACCTTCTATAAAATGCGGAATGCATATGGGCAATATCAGATGCGCAATTTGCGGAAAGCAAAACAGGCTACGGCCGTGTACATTAGGCCTCTTTCACACAGGTGTCGCGGATTTGCACCGGATGCGTCGCGCGTGCATTGCGGGAAAACCGCGCGAGTATGCACGCAATTGCATTCCGATGTTCAGTTTTTTTCCGCATGAGTGCAATGCGTTTTGCACGCACGTGAGAAAAAACAGAATGTGGTTCCCAGACCCAAACCCAGACTTCTTCACTAAAGTTCGGGTTTGGATTAGGTGTTCTATTCATTTTATTATTTTCCCTTTGAACATAAAATAGCATTCTTAATACAGAATGCTTACTAAAACGTTGCTTGAGGCCCACGTGCAAATCCACAATGAATGGTGCGCCAGATTTCCCAAGGAGAGTCTGAAAAGGAAGAAAAAGTCAACACGTTTGAAACCTGCAGCAGTGAATTTTGTTGCAGACCCACAGTAAAATTCCTTATTGTGGATTTAGAATTGTTCATGAAAATCAATGGGAAGATCCACAATAAACCTGCGTCCAATCCACAACAGAAATTGACATGCTGTGGATTTATAAAATTGCAACTTCCATGCACATTTCAATAGCATATGCATTAAAAGGTCATCCACATGCCTGTTAGGGTTCATTCACACGTCCGCAAATTGGGTCCGCATCCGTTCCGAAATTTTAAGGAACGGGTGCAGACCCATTCATTTTCAATGGGGCCGGAATGTGCTGTCCGAACTTCCGCATTTGCGGATCCACATCAGTGCTTCCGTTTCCGGAAAAAAAAAAAATAGAACATGTCCTATTCTTGTCCGCAATTGCAGGCAAGATTAGGCATTTCCCATCATAGTGCCGGCAATTTGCGGTCCGCAAATTGCGGAATGCACATTGCCACTGTTCGTGTTTTGCGGATCCGCAGAACATTTACGGACGTGTGAATGGACCCTTACTGTACTTCACTCAGGACTGTACAGGTGCAAATCCACCAGAAAAACCAATACCATTTCTGTCCAGAGTGAATTGCCATAAAGGGGTTGTCTCATCACAAACAATGGGGGCATATCGCTAGGATATGCCCCCATTGTCTTATAGATGTGGGTCCCACAGCTTGGACACGCACCTATAGCGGGAACGTGCTCCCCATAGAAGTGAATGGGAGTCCACCACACATTACCAGCCACCGCTCCTATTTACTTCTATGGGAACGGCTGCCCTGTAGAAAATGAATGGAGGGTGGATGCGCATGCGCAGTGCGCGCTTTAACACTTTCTGGGCTCTGCACCTATAAGAAAATGGTTGCAAATCCAAACATGATGCCCCCATTGACTGATGAGACAACCCCTTTAACCCTTTTCCTGCCAAGGACACACCTCATACGCCCTCAGGCTCACAGGATTGCAGTGCTAGCACGATACGTTGGTAGTTACAGCACGTAGAAACACGTCCCAGCCAGGGCTGCAAATATTAATGCAGCTCTGGCTTCTGACAGGATTTCTAAAGGCTATATCTCCTAAAGTACAGCACCAAACTAGCTAGCAATCTCAGTCTTGTTTTAAAGTTGACAGTCTGAGCTTTAAAACAAGATCAGGCTCATATCCTTAGATGCTACACAGTCCGGGCCCTTCCTCGGGAACGGATTCTGCAGATGCAGGACTTACGTCTCCGCTCAAAAATAATATATTCTGAGCGGACACCGAACGGACCCCATTATAGTCTATGGGGTCTTTAGGCTCCGTTACGCTCAGTTAGGTCTCCGTCATCTGCAGAATCTGTCCTTTCCATTCTCCTGCTCCTCAACCGAGCCGGAGAATGGAAAGGAGAAACGGTGATGTGAAAGAAGCCTTAGGCTACTTTCACACTCACGTTTTGGTGCAGATCCGTCATGGATCTGCACAGATGGATCCGTTCAGGATAATACAACCACTTGCATCCATTCTGAACGGATCCGTTTGTATTATCTTTAACAAAGCCAAGCTGGATCAGTCTTAAAAGTCAATGGGGGACGGTTCAGTTTTCTATTGTGCCAGATTGTGTCAAGCAGCATCTTGGCATCCGCCTCTAGAGCGGAATTGAGACTGAACGGAGACAAACTGATGTTTTCTGAGCAGATCCTTTTCCATTCACAATGCATTAGAATGCAAACTGATCCGTTTTAGATCGCTTGTGAGAGCCCTGAACGGATCTCACAGACGGAAAGCCAAAACGCTGGTTTAGAAATTTATAATTTTTTTATTAAGATTACAGTTTGTATAGGGGGATGTACATTTTATACTACATAATTGCCAATACTTGCATGCACAAATTGCTCCTCACACTGCTGTATTTCTTTATTGTATGCACCGACATATTCCACAGTACTTTACAGACATTAGCATCACACTGTCCCCAATGAGGCTCACAATATAAGGTCCCCATCAGTACGTCATTGGTGTGTTGGAGGAAACCGGAGAAAACATACAGACTCCATGCAGATGTTGTCCTTGGTCGGATTTGAACCTGGGACCCCAGTGCTGAAAATGTCTAAACACATGCAGCAGAGTGTAGACATCGGTGGTAAACATGAACTCATGGCATCAATATTTTTTTGTAAGCAATATTTTATAATGACTCTGCTAGAATATGCATTTTAATCATAAAATGTTTCTGATATAACCAATGCTGTGAAGTGGAATGAAGTTAGTTTTGCATATTAGGTTATTTTATCCAACAGAAAGAGAATCCAGCTTCTTGTGGAGTAAAAAATAGTTCTTTATTGGCTCATCATAAAATCCACCAAAATCATAGGAAATAGGTTATTTTATACGCTGTGCACAGTGGATATTTTTTATGCATGGCCTGTGTTTCAGTGGAGCACAAGCTCCTGATGTAGGCACTTGTAGTATATGAGCTTTGCACACCTCAATATATATTTCGCTTGTTTTTGTGTGTAAACTTCTGCTTGGTTGAGAGCTTTAGGTACGAATGTTTGTTCTGAAGCATTTTTTTTTTTTTTTACAATTCCTAATTTTCACAAAGTTATATTAACGGCGGACATGGTTGTCAAAAGTTCGTCAAGGCTGCTGCAATCAGGCTGTCTGCTTTCAGGACGTGTATAGGTTTCGGGGTTTGTTCACACAGGGTATTTGATCAGTTATTTCCATCAGTGATTGTGAGCCAAAACCAGCAGTGAAGCCTACTGAGAGATAAAGGCATAATGGAAAGATCTGCGCCGACAATAACTGACGGAAATAACTGACCCAATAACTGTAGTGTGAACTAGGCCTTACTTTTTCAAGGATTGTAATCCCTGGAATTTGTAATATTGAGTGTTGATTTTTAGGAGGTGAGGTCACATCTTTCCGCTTCAGTTACACTTTTACCCACTGATATCAGTTTTAATTTCAAAAATCATATTACTCTTAGACAACTTTGCGTCAATGTGTATAATGTGCCGAGCGCCATTTTTACAATGTGCCAGGCGTCTACTTTCAGAAAATAAACGGGGTTTGGGGATTAGTATGACTTTATTTCATAATCAAGGTTTTATTCGTGCAGGTCAAAACTGAAAACTGACCACGTCATCCGTATTTTGCGGATCTATACTGTAGAAATACTATGCCCAGCCCCATATTGCTCATGTGTTTGGTGATTAATATATTGCTGTTTCTTTCTACGATCCGCAAAAAGCATATCACATACGGAAACCATACGGATATGTTCTGTGCTATAAAGGAACGGAAGAGGACTTAAATCAGAGAAAAAAATAAAATAAAAATCAGATACGGAACAATAGATCCGAAAGACGGACAGCAAAAACAACAACGGTTGTGTGCATGAGCGCTAAAAGAGAGAAGATTAAAGTGAGCACCTCACTATATTTATACTTCTGAGTGTCCGGATCTGTGGCCACATGGTGGTGACAACACTGCTCCAAAGTCATTTAGTATTGCAGACCCCACAGATTCAACCAACATGGGATAACTCCCTAATCAGCAATCTAAGCCCAGGTCTAAGGAATTGGCAGGAGTTCAACACCTCACAATGCAGACCAGCTGATTGGCAGGGGTGCGGATTGTCAGATCCCCCATCCTAGGGAGGGGTGACCAACTGGAAAATCCTGGAGAAGCCCTTTAAATGCTCATGGGTAAGGCCAGGTTCACATATGCAGTGAGTGGCGGTATTCGGCTACCAGAACAGAGTACCAGACTTTGTACCACATATGTGAACTGACCCTAATCCAATATGCATCTATTAAATCTAGAGGAATTATAGAAGTCAAATAATCCTGAAGTAGACTAGACAACGCAAAGCGTGACTAATCCGTTTAAGACTCTAATGCAATAAATTAACCTCTTAATCTTTACAAATACGATCATGAGTGCAAAAATAGAAATATCACCTGTTACTTTACTTTTATGTGTTCTTACACAATGAGACTAGATTTGCGGTCACCAACCTAACATGGTGGGGGCCTCAACTACAGCGCACAGTGTTCACACAGGCCAGTCACAGGACCTGGGCAAGGGACAGACGGAGAAAAGAAAGCCACCAGAGTGTTCGCTTTTTTATAATTAGGCAGTTAGGATAATTCTCCCTGGGAGGACAGCTACATCTTATGTATGACAACACAATACTTCAGAAAAATGCCCCTTTTTATGACCTTTACACATACAATTGGGACAGGACTAACCATGCTATCCAGGCTCTGGAAGTAATGATGTCCTGCATCTTCTAGAAATCCTGGTTCCATGCTCGCGCCTTGCATGTTCTTATTTACTTACTGGAGCTGGATGTGATGTTAGGGTGGGTTTATTGGGGATGAACGCTCGTTCCTGATAATCTGCCCGTCTAAAAGGTGCAGCCCATGCCCCGATAAACGAGCGAAATGCTTGCTCATCGTGCAGACACCTAAATCATCACTTCTGGGCAGCAGATCGTGCCGTCTACACAGGGATCTGCTGCCCAGAAACAAGGAGGAGATCGCTGCATGTAAATGCAGAGCTTCACCTTCGCTGAAATAGCAGCCAACTGCCTAGAGAAAAAAAAAAAAAATATATATATATATATATATATATATATATATATATATATATATATATAAATAAATAAATAAATAAATAGAGATAGATATATATATATATATATATATATATATATAGATATATATATATATATAATAGATATATATATATATATATATATATATATATATATAAATAGAGATAGATAGATTTTATATATAAATAGAGATAGATTATATATAGTCTCTTCCTCGGCGCATGTTAACCCGCCTAGTGACACCCTGAAAGCTACATTTGTCAGCATGTGCAGATGTAGGATTCTCACGGCTCCAATAGCACAGCCCAGTAGATGTGAAGCATAGCCATGCTGCATCCACACCACGGGAGTGATGACACTGCCAACAATACACTGGCATCACAGAAACCTGGGCTCAGGGGGGATATCAGAAATGCAAAGGAATTTAACAGTGTCTTATACAGGCATAAAAACAATTGCTGGGGGGGGGGGGGGAACTGCCTTTAAGGCAGTGTTGAGGGTTTTCTCTTTTTTAGGATGTATTCACATACCTTCACAGAGACACTGCTTTATGATCCTGGTCACTATCCCAATTACTATTTTACAAGACAATGCAACTCATTTGCATACTAGTTGCGATCATCAAGCATTTAACCCTTTCTCTGCCACCACCTATGACCAAGCTGGCTGTTTTCTTGGTGGACTCCAAGGTGTCTGTAAGGCTTCTCTTTGGATTTTTGGGCTTGAACAATGCACTTGCTGCTGTCGGTCTTAGCACGCCAGAATAAATCTGCAGAACAACTACAAAAAGGGCTTTTCTTCCTACTTGGCAGTTCATACAGGCTACTCAAATGTCCTTACAGACCAACTCACAAGCTTTGTGCTGGTATAATCAGTGCAGTGTGATGTAATTCCTCATCCATACGTTCAGGGAAATGAAACCGTGCCTGGTGCAGTGTAGCAACGCAACGCTGCCCATCTAGACCTGACACCACCAAGATAGGAGGGCTGCAGGCAACACTGAAGCATGGAGGAGGTTTCTTGCAAGTTTGGGGCAGCATTTCAGCAAGTGAAGTTGGGGATTTGGTCAGGATTATTGGTGTCCTCAATGGTGAGAAACAAAGGCAGATACTTGTCCATCATGCAATGCTAACAGGGAGGCGTCCAATTTGGGTTGTTTAGCTGCTGCAGAATAAATTTGGAGCGAATGTCATTAAAAACTATCTTCAGTAGGCTTGAGCGAATCGAGCTTTGGATCATAGTTCCAAAGTCAATTTGTTCAAAAACTTTGGTTTTAATTCTGTGTCCATACAGCATTAAAATGTATGGGCTCTGTGTAGGCAAAATCATCCGAAGTCACGCAAGACTTACTTTGATATTCCTATCTGCGTCTTTAGAAACATGTTAAAGTCTGCTTTGGTACCAAGGGACCAGCCAGTACTAAAGCAGACTTCGGATTCTTAATTTAACATGTTTCTAAAGACTCGTAATTCACTGGAGTCTTGCGCGACTTCGGCCAATACACATTTTGCCTATGCAGAGCCACATTTTGATGCTGTACTGACAGCATAAAAAAAGCTTTTGAACGAACGTACTTTGGATCTATGATCGAAGCTTGAGTCGCTCAAGCCTAATCTTCAGCGTAAAGAAGAACACAGAGTCCTGGAAGTGATGATATGGCCCCCACAGAGCCCTCATCTCAACACCATCGATTCTATGGAAAGAGAACGATTTCAGCATACCTTCATCCACAGAAGATGTGGTTACTTCTCCACGATGTTTGGAGAACAGAGTGCCTTCAAAAACGTTGAGCAAGTGTATCTAGAGGGATTGATGCTGTTTTGAAGGCAAAAGGTTGTGACACCAAATATTGATTTGATTTTGATTTCACTTTTGGTCATTCCCTTTGCATATTAGGAACTGCTCAAATGAATCTATTAACACTTCTATTTTTGAAAGCATTCTAACTTTGAAGCATTTTTTGACACCCGCCTAAAGCCTTTGCGCAGTACTGTAAATCCTGCCAATCTTTTTTTTTTTCATTGGACTTACACAGAATCTTTGCAGGAAACCCATAGGACCCTATACAATGCAGAGCCGTAATATGGCCACGTGCATGAGAACTTTGTGACTGGCCCTAAAAATGAAGTCATCAACCCACTAGTGAAACAAAAGATCTTGCATGCCAGCAGACAACGAATGGTGGCAGGATCCACTGGCATAGAACAAACACGAGAACAAAGGTTCTAACATGTTGAAATCTAAGATTCTTGAGCCTTTTATCCCCCATATGGGCGCTAGTCAGGAGAGCCTCATACACGTTAAAGGGGTTAAGCAATCCTAAAAATAAAAATATATAAAAAGTCATACTACAGCCCCAGTACAAGATATACTGTTCAGATAGTTTCCCAGTGGGAGAGTCAATCTCAGACTGCCATCCAAAAAGCTGCAGTAATTCAGAGATAGAAACTTGAGACTGAACTCGATTTAGGGGAAAGTTTAAAACCCTTAGGGAAGTTGGAATAAGAAAGTCATTAAGTGTATGGAATGTAATAAATTATACGTGGGCTGTACATCTTGATGGCTGAAGATCGGGGTTCGTGAGCAAATGAATCAACTCACAAAATGAAGAAAGGCGGAATGTCCCTAACGCAGCTAGTCATTTTATGTCATAATGGGTCACTCAGTTGTTTTCAAAGTATTTGCAATCGAGAGATATAGGAAACATAATTGAGGAGATCAAGAAGACCCTTCTCGATTGACAGACATTTTGGATTTTTTATCTGAAGAGAAGACATCCACATGGCTTGAATCTTAAAAAAAGGTGGGAAATCATGTTTTGGATATTTTTGACAATATCAACACAGGCGTGTAATCTCTCTTGAAAGGGCTGTATGGGGAGAGATGTTATTAAGGCTTCGTTCACATCACCGTTCTGGCTTTCCGTTCTCCTGCTCCGTCTAGGCACATAACTGACGCCAAACTGAGCCCTTAGGACCCCATAGATTATAATGGGGTCCGTTATGTTTCCACTCAGAAGATGATTTTTAAGCGGAGACAAAACTCCTGCATGCGCAGCTTTCATGCCCCTTAATCAGTGACAGAGGCCCCGGAAGAAGGCTCCAATGCAGATGTGAACAAGCCCTATGTAAGCCTACCCATTATTTATTTATATTATTGCAACTTTCGTTCTCCTCCTCGACTAAAAATACTAATAAAAACGGTAGAGTGGAGTATTTTTACTCTAGCAGAAAAAAAATGTGTGCGACCTCTGACTGCTTAGTGCTTGTTTATCAAATCCTTATAGCAACACGTTCATGGTACGATGTGGCAAATTCAGGGCGTAGTGCAACATTCGCTTTAGGGATCCGCAAAACACCCGGCCAGCACTCCTCACAGAACTGCCTATTCTTGTCTGCAATTGCGGACAAGAATAGGACATGTTCTGTTTTTTTGCGGAGCCGCAGACTGGAAGTTCGGGGCCGCGCTCCAGAAATGCGGAAGCGGAGAGCACACTATGTGCTCCACATCTCTTCCGGCCCCATAGAGAACAAATGGGTCCACACCCGCTCCCGATATTGCGGAACGGATGGGGACCCATTTGCGGAAGTGTGAATGGACCCCTAGTGACCTGTAATGTGGTACTCCTCAAGAGCACCACTGTTAAATTGAAGTACCCGTTTCAACACTTGGCAATGTATGATATACGTGTCATCCTTATCAATTCTTTGGTGTGAATTTATAAGCAGGATGAATTGTAGATGTTATTAAAGGGGGTCTCCGGGAATTAAGAAAATTAAAATACTTAAATATTTGTTATAAATATATTCCCAAATACCTTTCATTAGTTCTAATGGCCAGTTTTGTCTAGAGAGAAATCAGGGGAAATAAAATGACTGCCATCCTATTAGTACACACAAAACCTGTCCTGATCACACAGAAAGACAAGTTACTTCACAGCACTGAACTATAGAGCTGCCTATTCCTCCTCTCTGCTCTGCTGGTCAGGGATTATGATCCTGAATACAGATAAGATCTTCAACTGAATCTCTGTAGCAATGGAGTTCATGAGGAGACATGAAGTACAGACAGGCCAGACTGTAGTAATGGAGACTGCATACAAGGGCTGCTGCTCATTACTACACCCCCACCCTTCTCTCTGTACTTAATGTCTCCTCATGAATTCGAGATCTACAGAGATTTAGCTTTAATCAGGTGTATTCAGGATCATAATCCCTGACAGGTAGAGCAGAGAGAAGGATGAGGCAGCCCTTTAACTCAGTGTTGTGAAGTAACTTGACCTCCTGTGTGATTGGGACAGGTTTTGTGTGTACTAATAGGATGGCAGACATTTTATTTCCCCTGATGATTTCTCCCTAGACAAAACGGGCCATTTTAACTAATGAAAGGTATGCTGCACTACTATTTAAGTATTTTCATTTCTTAATTCCTGAAGAACCTCTTTAAGAAAACACTGTAGGCTTATGCCAGTTTGGAACTTGCCAGTGTGTGCAATAGGTAGAGGGGGCTGCGTAGCGTCACAGGGAATCTGTCGCCCCGATTTTGGACCATTTTCTACAGTAATACATGCGTAGCAGTGCAGATAAGAAGTCCAGATCCCTATTCTTTATTTTCCTATGCTGCCCCCGTTCTCCTACTGTCAGCTCTCCGAGCTGTGTTGAAATACGTCACGTATAGAGAAAAAAAAACTATTTTAGCATTATGCATAAAGCAATATTTTGTTTTTTACATACCTGTTTTTCTTGAGTTTTTTCACTAAGTTACTGCTGTTGTAACCCCTACAATATGAGGATCTTCTCAAGATGGCAAAAACTGCCTTCCCTCACTTCACATACACACTTCCTTTATCCAGCAGCTTCCTGCCAGCCAATCAGATTGGATTACCGAGACACACATCTCTTCAACTCTGTCTTCTGTTTATACTAAAAGGAAAGACAGACCAGCCATACCAACGGCCTTTAAACCCTTAGGATACTGGGGGGGGGGGGGAAGAGTTCCAAATGGGGTGGAATTAGGAGAAGAAAAAAAGTTCCTCAGCAGTTTTAAATAATCTGACCCCATAATTATTATTTTTTTATAGGTATGTCTACTGAGCTGTGTGGGGGGCCATTTTTTTGCGGGATGATCTGTAATTTTTACTTTTTAGGGATACAAAGAGGAAAAAAGGCATTTTTATTTTTGTATTCTAAGGAAAGGGGGTGATTTAAATATTTATATATTTGTTTTCCTTTTTTGGTAGCCCCTCTAGGAGGCTACAATGTCCACTTGTTTGTTTTGTTAAGATTTTACTTTACTCCTTAGAGATTGTTCCTACACTCCCAAATTGCTGATCTCCTATGTTGGCCTGCCACCTGCTAACCAACATAGGAACTGCAGCTCTAATACGCTGGGTCTCTTCAGAGAGACTGAGCGTATTAGAATGACCGGCATCCCCGATCACAGCACAGGGATGCCGGTCTTAACACTTCCGTTTCACATTTGAACACGCGATCACACTTGAACACGGCATCATGAAGCTGTAAACACCGCGATCGACATTAGCCTCGGGCGATATGTTTAAGGACCAGTGGAAAGAAACAGGGGACATTAATGAAAGCTATTAATTTTTTTTTTTTAAGCCATGCCTTACTGGAGAGGAGAGATTGCCAGCACCATATTCCAAACAGTCATGGTTTCTCATGAATGTTGGTTAGCAGCACCTGGTCCTGGGATGCTCCTGCTGACTATGTAAAAGCTGTGTACAGTACAGTCTTCTTTCCCAGTCCCTTTTAGGCCCCTTTCACACGGGCGAGTTTTCCGTGCGGGTGCGATGCGTGCGGTGAACGTATTGCACCCGCACTGAATCCTGACCCATTCATTTCTATGGGGCTGTGCACATGAGCGTTGATTTTCACGCATCACTTGTGCGTTGAGTGAAAAATCGCAGCATGCTCTATATTGTGCGATTTTCACGTGACGCAGGCCCCATAGAAGTGAATGGGGTGCGTGAAAATCGCATAGCATCCGCAAGCAAGTGCGGATGCTATGCGATTTTCATGCATGGTTGCTAGGTGACAGTATTCACTGTATTATTTTCCCTTATAACATGGTTATAAGGGAAAATAATAGCATTCTGAATACAGAATGCAGAGTAGAATAGTGCTGGAAGGGTTAAAAAATAAATAAATAAAAAAAGTTAACTCACCTTCTCCTCTTGATCGCGTAGTTCCCGGTCTCTTTACTTCTTGAATGAGCTGTGGGCTAAAGGACCTGTGGTGACGTCAGATCACATGCTCCATCACCACGGTGATGGACCATGTGATTGGAGCATGTGATCTGACATCACCACAGGTCATTTAGCCCACAGCTCATTCAAGAAGTAAAGAGACCGGGAACTACGCGATCAAGAGGAGAAGGTGAGTTAACTTTTTTTTTTAACCCTTCCAGCACTATTATACTCTGCATTCTGTATTCAGAATGCCATTATTTTCCCTTATAACCATGTTATAAAGGGAAAATAATACAATCTTCAGAACATCAATCCCAAGCCCGAACTTCTGTGAAGAAGTTCGGGTTTGGGTACCAAACATGCGCGATTTTTCTCACGCGACGAGTGCAAAACGCATTACAATGTTTTGCACTCCAGCGGGAAAAAAATCGCGCATTTTCCTGCAACGCAACCGCCTCTTATCCGGGCAAAAAAAAACTGACGCCCGTGTGAAAGAGGCCTTAGTTTTAGTCCTCTCGGGCAGGGTTCTTTCCTTCTGTAACAGTTTGTAGCCAATTTTGTTAATGCTTATTGTACTTGTTTTTGTATTAAGTATTTACACCCTTTTCATATTTACAGCTCCCAGTAATAAATTGCACTTTAACGATAAATATTAATGGGACAACCCATTTAAGGGGAGTTTCCTGGAAACCCATCATGTAAACATGGTGGACAATCTTTGACGCAAGACTTAGGCTACTTTTACACTCACGTTTTGTGCGGATCCGTCACGGACAGATCCGTTCAGATAATGCATCCGTCTGAATCGGTTCTGAACAGATCCGTTTGTATTATCTTTAACATAGCCAAGACGGATCTGTCTTGAACACTATTGAAATTCAATATAGAACGGATCAGTTTTCTATTGTGCCAGATTGTGTCAGTTTGGCTCAGTTTCATCAGACGGACACCAAAACGCTGCAGGCAGCGTTTTGGCATCCGCCTCCAGAGCGGAATAGAGACCGATACAAACTGATGCATTCTGAGTGGATCCTTTTCCATTCAGAATGTATTAGGCCAAAACTGATCTGTTTTAGACCGCTTGCGAGAGCCCTGAACGCATCTCACAAATGGAAAGCCGAAACGTGAGTGTGAAAGTAGCGTTAGGCTGAGTTCACACGGGCGATATTTCCGTGCGGATGCAATGCGGGAGGTGAACGCATTGCCCCCGCACTGAATCCTGACCCATTCATTTCAATGGGGCTGTGTACATAAGTGTTGTTATTCACGCATTAGTTCTGCGTTGCGTGAAAATCGCAGCATGTTCTATACATACTGTAGAAGCGAATGGGGCTGCGTGAAAAATGCATTGCATCCGCAAGCAAGTGCGGGTGCGATGCGTTTTTCACTGATGGTTTCTAAGAGATGTTGTTTGTAAACCTTCAGTTTTTTTTATCACACGCATGAAAAAACGCATCAAAACGCATTGCACCCGCGCAGAAAAAAAACTGAACAGAACGCAATCTGAGACAAGACTGACTGAACTTGCTTGCAAAATGATGCGAGTTTCACTGAACGCACCCTGACCTAATCCATCACGCCCGTGTGAACGTAGCCTTAGTGTCACTAAAGACAAGTCATTATGTCATACAACAGCACTTGTCATGTGAAAAGAAGTTACATCATCACACAGTCTCTAACTTAAAGGGGTATTCTGTTCCCTGAATTGGGTCTGCTTTGTGCAGGTTTAACAAATACCTAATATACTGTTTGCACCGTTCGCTAATGTACTTCGTTCCTAGTCTCCCTCGGCCTTGTTTACACTCCTGCTTCCCTTACGACCTGTCTGCTCGCGCCTACTGCTGGTCGACCATGCTCAGCTTCTCTCCGTGGTAGCAGAATCCATAACAGGATTCTTAAATAACCCGAACCTTTAACGCCAAACTTGAAACACAAGTTCGCTCAACACTAGAGTTGTCAGCCGGGTCCACAAGGCATGTAAGGGAGCTGTGCTCCACATCACCTGGAGCTGGCTTGCCGAGTAACCCTGACACGTAACAGTAAGCGTTTGTAGCTTTTTCTGTTTCTTTTTTTCCCATTCGCTTGTGAAGTGTCAATTGGCCTTTCCCTATCTGCTTCATCCATTAGGCTACTTTCACATCTCCGTTGTGCCGGAATTCTCCAGATCTGGCGCTGTCAGATACAAACAGAATGCCCGCTCTTTGGCAAACAAGTGGAGAGTCTGCCGGTCTGTCTGGACGATTCTCTGTTTGCCGGAATAGCAAGTCGGAGTAGCAGGCCAGAGGTGTGTAACTAGCCTTACTTGTCTCAAACTGCTTTCTGTGTCTTGATGCTGTCTGTCTGTCTTTGTCTCTGTATTACCGTGTGTCTGTCAGTCTGTAAATCTTACAGTCTGCCTATGTTTTTCACTACACAGCAGTCACTATTTTCCATATCTTTCTATCTATTAGGTTCTGTCTTTCTCCCAAACATTTTATGACAGAGGACGCAATTTAAAACAGTCACTTCAGGGGCTGATATGCATCAGGTTAAAGGGAATCTGTCACTGGGATTTTGGGTATAGAGCTGAGGACATGGGATGCTAGACGGCCGCTAGCACATCCGCAATACCCAGTCACCATAGCTACGCATCCTTAGAATCTTCTCCTTGCTCCCCGATGTCAGACAGCCAGAGCGCCGTAATCTCACGATGCCGGATCCAGCACATGCGCTAGTTTGCGAGATTACGGCGCTCTGGCTGTCTGACGTCGGGGGATCAAGGAGGAGAGGAGATTCTGAGGATGCGGGGCGGTGCTGGACTCCTTCACGCTGGACTCATCTCAGGGTAATTTGCATATGGATCAAATCGCGTTTTTTTTTTAATTGCGGATGTGCTAGCGGCCATCTAGCAACCCATGTCCTCAGCTCTATACACAAAATCCCGGTGACAGGTTCCCTTAAAGTGCACCATATACACACCAACCCTACAAATCTGTTGTATGGAGGGCATGTAACAAATCCCAATGACTTGTAATTGGGTCGGACGGTTCTGCCAAGATGTCATGCTGCACTATTTTTTTACCATCAAAAAGAACAGAATCTGCAACAGAACCACCAACACGTGACCAGGACCTAAGAAATGTTCTGCATGAAGTATTGCTAAACGTAATTAAAACTATAAGAAAATCACATACCACACAATCCAGCCTCACATGTTACATGCCAACCTTGCCAGCACTAACTAGGACCAATAGTCCGTTTTCTGGCTTTTCACTGTACAACAATCCAGACCTAAGTGGATGGGATCTCCCAGCAATACTGCCCCTTATCTACTGCCCTTCTGAGGAAAAGCCGCAATGTCGGGAATAAGCTAATTGTCCCGGTAATTACCAATATTTGTCGAGTTCTTTTAAAAGACAATAAATTATCTTTAATCGCCGTATACAACTAAAATAAAATCAGTGATAAAATCACAGAGTAGCGCTCCTCAGAACTGGACAAACCTTAAAGGTCATTTGAAAGCCTTCACAGAATAACTTTATTGGCCTATTAAAATTAAAAGCGCTGAACTCGGAATTTATTACTTAGACCTTTAGGAACAAGGAAAAGATCGATAGAATTTAAAATGCAGATGTTAAATATGGAGGATACGGTGCGATGAGGGGCATTTTATGGTGAACTTTTCCTATAAAAGACACTATCATTATATACTACATTTAATCCTGCATTATCACCGAATTCAAGTGCTGTAGAGAGTAAGGCCTCTCACACGGGCGTTCAGTGAAACTCGCACCATTTTGTAAGCAAGTTCAGTCAGTTTTGTCTATGATTGCGTTCAGTTTTTTTCCACGCGAGTCAATGCGTTTTGAGGAGTTTTTCATCCGCGTGATAAAAAAATAAAATACAAATAAAAATACAACTGAAGGGTTACAAACATCTCCTAGCAGCCATAAGTGAAAAACGCACTGCACCCACACTTGTTTCCGGATGCAATGCGTTTTTCACTGAAGCCCCGTTCATTTCTATGGGGCATGGGCTGCGTGAAAAAAAAAAACTGAATATAGAACATGCTGCGTTTTTCACAACGCAGAACTAAGGCCACTTTCACACTGCCGTTTCTGGGTCCGCCTGTGAGATCCGTTTCAAGGCTCTCACAAGCGGCCCCAAACGGATCAGTTCAGCCCCAATGTATTCTGAATGGATAAGGATCCGTTCAGAATGCATCAGTTTGCCTCCGTTCCGCCTCCATTCCGCTCTGGAGACGGACACCAAAACACTGCTTGCAGCGTTTTGATGTCCATCTGACGAAACTGAGTCAAACGGATCCGTCCTGACTTACAATGTAAGTCAATGGGGATGGATCAGTTTTTACTGACACAATATGATGCAATTGAAAACAAATCCGCCTCGCATTGACTTTCAATGCAAGTCAAAATGGATCTGTTTGCATAATCATGAAAAAAATATATTAAAATTTTTTTTTGTTCATGGTAATGCAAACGGATCCGTTCTGAACAGATACAAGTGTTTGCATTATAGCTGCGGATCCGTCTGTGCAGAAACACAGGTGTGAAAAAAAAAAAAAAAAACGCTCATGTACACAGACCGATGAATGGGTCAGGATTCAGTGTGGGTGCTATTCGTTCAAGTCACGCATTTCACCCATGCGGAAAATTTGATATTGATATAGATTATAGATAGATCTATCTATCTATCTATCAAAAACACAAGCAGGATAAACCCCTCTGGACAGCAGCAGGGTGGTGCTATGGGGTGTCTACTGGTGTTGCCAGGCTGACATCACACTCCCTCAGCCAATCAGAAGAGAGATTATAGAAACACTGGCGCTAGACTGCACGCTATAGTGGCACCCCACAAGGTCAGCACTGGGATGTGATCGAGACTACAAGGCAACCAGATAAAGATGGATTGGATTACAGGTAACTGTGCTATGCTCAGGATATCCCTAGATGGCTGCTTTACACAAACAATGTGTCACCAAAATGTATTTGTGCCAGTTAAAACACATACCCTTTTATTCTAATCCATTTTTTATTTTCTGCGTGCAGATTTTTTTATTCTAATTCCTGAACATGATTATGGGGCAGACAGCCTGCCTGAGCTATTCTTAAAGGGAATGTGTCATCAGAAAATGACCTACTGCTTAACCGTTCGAGGATATTGTTGAACCCTTAGAGGGTATTTAAACAATGCGCATGTTCATGTTTCCCATCACATACAATGGGGGCATATCGCTAGGATATGTCCCCATTGTCTGATAGGTGCAGGGAGAGCTGTGGCTAGAGGACTCAGGCGTTCCCGAGGTATGTCCACCTCCAAGTGAAAGGGAGCGCACCACGCACGCGCGGCCCCTTCATTTCTATGGGGCAGACAAATAGCTGCGCTTGGTTATTTTCGGCAGCCCATTTGAAATGAATGGAAGGCAGCTGTGCATGCGCAGTGCGTCCTCCATTCATCTGCCCGCTCCGTTCTTGTTGTAGGTGTGGGCCCTGCTCCTATCAGACAATGGTGGCATATCCCAGTTATATGCCCCCTTTGTATGTGATGGCAAAACCTCTTTAAAAACCGACACAAACATAATTTTTACACAGACTGATGCAAAATGAAATGATGATAAAAATCTGAGTGTGCCCTATAACTGTTGTTTTTTTCACTGTTGTGTGAATGTAGCCTATAACATTAAATAAAATGGGTGCTTTTCTTCTTCTAACAATATATACTGAAGTGGAGTTGTCCATCTACTTCCATGCACTACAGCAGCTGTTGCAGAATTCATGGCAATTACTTCCAAAGTTACTTTCCAGGCTACAATTCAGTGAGAGAACCTGGAAGCCAATCACTGTCATGTGACATAAGGAGTACAGTGAAGTACCTCAGGATAGGTCATCAATATCCAATGGGGGATCACCCCTACCAATCAGATGTTTGAAGAGGCCATGGCACACCAGTGTGTGGCCATCAGCACAGAAACCGTGGCAAAACAGGGCACAGTGATTCTTTCTGAAGAGTTGGTCCCTGCCTCCCACTGAAAACAATGGGAGGCAGACTTGAGATGTCTTTCCATGCCAATTCCAAAGCGATTTCCATTGCAGAATCCGCACATCCCCACCCCCACCCCCCAGCTGATGCTGCCACCCTGCTTGATTTTTTAAAATATGCCTCCTATGCCCCGCTGGATTCCTCCCGCTCAGAGCGTCACAGCCAGGGAGAAAAAAAAAAAAAAACTCCTGTGACACTCTGCGCTGTGATTGGACTCTGGCGTCTCCTCCTGCCTGTTCCGATGCTCAGTAATCACATACTGAGCGGGAGAAATCCGGTGGGCACAATGGGGCATAGGAGGCATATTTAAAAAAAATAAAATAAAGCAGGGTGGCAGCACCAGCGGAGGAATTTAAAAAATATATATATTTTCAGACGCGGCTATGGCCATTTCTTTTTTTTTATTGTTTATGTAATTTTATATGTTGGATTTTTTTTTTTTTTTTTTTTACACTTTATTTTATAACTATTAGCTCCATAAGGGCCTCATACATGGGATCTTTTGATCCCCTCTCGTATTCACCCTAAGGCCTCTTTCACACAACCGTTTTTTTCTTCCCATTTACGGGCTGTTTTTTGCGTTCCGTATACGGAACCATTCATTTCAATGGTTCCGCCAAAAAACGGAATGTACTCCGTATGCAGTTTCCGTATTTCCGTTATGTTGAAAGATGCCTATTATTGCCTGCAAATCACGTTCCATGGCTCCAGTCAAGGAAAAAAACTGAACACATACGGAAATGCATCCGTATACCGTATCTGTTCCAACCATCTATTGAAAATTTTATGTCCAGCCCAATTTTTTCTATGTAATTACTGTACAGTCGTGGCCAAAAGTTTTGAGAATTACATAAATAAATATTGGAAATTGGAAAAGTTGCTGCTTAAGTTTTTATAATAGCAATTTGCATATACTCCAGAATGTTATGAAGAGTGATCAGATTAATTGCATAGTCCTTATTTGCCATGAAAATTTACTTAATCCCCAAAAAACCTTTCCACTGTATTTCATTGCTGTCATTAAAGGACCTGCTGAGATAATTTCAGTAATCGTCTTGTTAACTCAGGTGAGAATGTTGACGAGCACAAGGCTAGAGATCATTATGTCAGGCTGATTAGGTTAAAATGGCAGACTTAACCTTTTAAAAGAGGGTGATGCTTGAAATCATTATTCTTCCGTTGGCAACCATGGTGACCTGCAAAGAAACGCGTGCAGCCATCATTGCATTGCATAAAAATGGCTTCACAGGCAAGGATATTGTGGCTACTAAGATTGCACCTCAATCAACCATTTATAGGATCATCAAGAACTTCAAGGAAAAAGGTTCAATTCTTGTTAAGAAGGCTCCAGGGCGTCCAAGAAAGTCCAGCAAGCTCCAGGATAGTCTCCTAAAGAGGATTCAGCTGCGGGATCGGAGTGCCACCAGAGCAGAGCTTGCTCAGGAATGGCAGCAGGCAGGTGTGAGCACATCTGCACGCACAGTGAGGCGAAGACTTTTGGAAGATGGCCTGGTGTCAAGAAGGGCAGCAAAGAAGCCACTTCTCTCCAAAAAAAACATCAGGGACAGATTGATCTTCTGCAGAAAATATGGTGAATGGACTGCTGAGGACTGGGGCAAAGTCATATTCTCCGATGAAGCCTCTTTCCGATTGTTTGGGGCATCAGGAAAAAAAGGCTTGTCCGGAGAAGAAAAGGTGAGCGCTACCATCAGTCCTGTGTCATGCCAACAGTAAAGCATCCTGAGACCATTCATGTGTGGGGTTGCTTCTCATCCAAGGGAGTGGGCTCACTCACAATTTTGCCCAAAAACACAGCCATGAATAAAGAATGGTACCAAAACACCCTCCAACAGCAACTTCTTCCAACAATTCAACAACAGTTTGGTGAAAAACAATGCATTTTCCAGCATGATGGAGCACCGTGCCATAAGGCAAAAGTGATAACCAAGTGGTTTGGGGACCAAAACGTCGATATTTTGGGTACATGGCCTGGAAACTCCCCAGATCTTAATCCCATTGAGAACTTGGTCAATCCTCGAGAGGCGGGTGGACAAACAAAAACCCACTAATTCTGACAAACTCCAAGAAGTGATTATGAAAGAATGGGTTGTTATCAGTCAGGAATTGGCCCAGAAGTAGATTGAGAGCATGCCCAGTCGAATTGCAGAGGTCCTGAAAAAGAAGGGCCAACACTGCAAATACTGACTCTTTGCATAAATGTCATGTAATTGTCGATAAAAGCCTTTGAAACGTATGAAGTGCGTGTAATTATATTTCACTACATCACAGAAACAACTGAAACAAAGATCTAAAAGCAGTTTAGGAGCAAACTTTGTGAAAACTAATAGTTGCGTCATTCTCAAAATTTTTGGCCACGACTGTATATGCCATACGAAAAGGCGGAAAAGAAACTGAAACACAACAGAAACAAAAAACGGAACAACGGATCCGTGAAAAACAGACCGCAAAACACTGAAAAAGCCATACAGCCGTGTGGAAGATTCCTAAGAGATCTATGAGGGTGAATAGGATTTTTACTTCTTCCGTTCTGAGCTATGCACGAGGCATAGCTCAGCATAGAGAATGCAGTGGCAGGCCTGGATCGCTTCAGAAGCATCCAGGCTGCTATGGCAACCAATCGGGGAACCGCATCCCTCTGCCTTCACTCAAAGGTGCCACAATGGGTTAAGGAATTCAGCAATTTAGATTTCAAGGGCTCATGAAAAATGTTGACTGCACGTGTAGATGTCAATGTCTAGTAACACCTCCTGGCTACTCCAGCTTTCGTCGCTGCCTCTGCCTCACATCTTAGTCTAGCAATTAAAATGCAGACCACCTGCCCTACAAACTGTACAGCGCATGTCTGGAATCTGAATTACACAAACAAGGCTAACATTATGTCCATGCAGTCTGGCTCCTGATGAAGTCTTGGTGTCTGCCTAGCATGTTAAGCAGGAACGTGGCCATGACCAGTAGAGGTGTCTCATACACCGAGTGGTAGCATCAGGAGCATTCATGATCTAGGATTCTTGTTTCCTTATATATGTTAATATAGATTGTAATACATTTTAAGGAAAACTGGTCAGAAAGGGTATAAAATAAAGGGGGTCCCTCCACCGATGCCCCACTGCTACAGGTTCACTACCTTGTCCAGGGTCAACATACCAACAATGCCAGAAAAAGGCCCGCTCAGAAAATCCCTACAGAGGATAGGTCAATTAAAAAATAATAAATAAAAATACCAGAAAACCCCTTTTAATTGAAATGTTAAAAAAAAAAAAAAAAACACACAACATGCTTCAAAAACAAACTGTACAGCTGGATATGTGCTTTGAACTCTGGCAGTGTGTTCCAGCGTTGTATACGGAACACCTGCCGGCTTTCAGCCGTTTACAGTGAATAGGGATCCGGCTATGGCAGATACAGCGAGTTCAAAGCACATGTGTGAACCCAGCCTAAACAGCCCCACCTGCTCTAACTATGGAAAACTATATATTGAGTTTCATACATCAGCTTCAAATTATCCACATCTCACGTTCCAGCAGGTATTTACTGTATAGCTACAGGATATGTTGTTATTAAAGGGGTTATTGTGATTAAACCCTTAAAGGGAACCTGTCATCAACTTTATGCTGTCCATACTAACGGCAGCATAAAGCAGAGACTGGCGCGTTGATTTCCGTGATCTGTCATTTATAAGTTAAAAGTAAGTGGTTGCCAAGAACGGACATGAGCTGAGGCTCCTGAATTCTTGCGAAAGCTCCGATACACAGACTGACGGCAGAACCCGCTGTTTTCAGTGGAGGCGGTGGACAATGTTGTGTGCGGAGCTCCCTACTAATTGTATTTGGAATGTTCTTATAGGTGTTGATTTTGTGTGCGGACCCATTTACTTCAATGTGCCCGCAAAAGACAGATTTTTTAATGCAATCGTGTTAACGTGATTGGAGGCTTTGACTACTTAAAGAGGACCTTTCACTATTTTAAAAACAAAAAACAAACTATATCAGTGGGCAGAGCGGCGCCCAGGGGTCCCCCTGCACTTACTAGTATGTCTGGGCGCTGCTCCGTTCGCCCGGTATAGGCTCAGGTGTCTGCAGCTCCCTCTGTTGTACTGGGCGGAGTTTTTGTATTAGGCGTGTCCCTTGCTGCAGCGCTGGCCAATCGTAGCGCACAGCTCATAGCCTGGGAGTCAGTCTATGAGCTGTGCGCTGCGATTGGCCAGCGCTACAGCAAGGGACAACCCTAATAAAATAGTGAAAGGTCCTCTTTAAATCCGCAGGATCTTTACTGTGCATGCTTGAGGAAGTCGGCATGATCACACGCAAAGTTGCAACGTTTTAGGGAACACACTACCTGTACACCTTGGACTGAAGATGATCTGAATCATAGACTGATAAGTACTTATGGACTAATATTTATTCAGATTCTGCACTTAGGTCATATGTACTTTACATTGTGTCCCGTGGTCTATGCACAGGCTCCCTACTCTACACCAACATATGATGTCAGGGGAGAGAAGGCCGATGCCTTGAATTTCAATGCACAATCCTTTTGTTCTCCTAGGAGATAAGCCAGCTCCAGAATTCACTATAAGAAGCTTTCTTCTCTCCCCCCACTGACAACACATACAAGCTAGGCTGAGCAGAGATTGCATGTGTATGGAGGAGTCAGGAGAGATAGCTCTTAGCCAAACAAGTGAATATGGATAGCCCTGCAGTAACCAGGTACGGCCAGTACACAGGGTGCGGAGCTGTGGTGCCCCAGCGCTATATACCGTTTACTTCTGGAGCCTGCAGCTGCCGATAACAGCTGGGGTGTCAGGTGTGGGGCCCCCACCGCTGTGATACTAATGACCTATCCCAGTGATTGATAACTTCAGCACACCAGGTGTGGTGAAACTACAACTCCCAGTATACTCCATTCACTTCTATGGAGTTCTGAGAACAACCAAGCATGCATCTTAGGAGTTGTAGTTTTACCACGGCTGGAGTGCAAGGGGATAGCCATCTCAGACCTATCCTATAGAAAGGTCATCAACATGTTAGTCCGGGAAAACCCTTTCACTTTGAAGGTGGACACACACATTAAACAGGAGTTGGTTGATGGTTCATAGGGTGAACGTTCATTTTGCAGATAAGGCCATACACATTTTAGTCCATAAGATCTTTCTGTGAATGTTCTTTCAAACAAAGATCTTTCGTTCACGTGGCTGACTTGTTTTTAACACCTTAAGGACCCAGACATTTTTCACCTTAAGGCCGAATGCACACGGCCATGTTCCGCAACCGAGAGCGGTCCGTGGAATGCCGGGCTGGATTCCTGTTCAGAGCAGGAGCGCACGGCGTTATTGGTTGCTATGACGCCGTGCGCTTCATGCCGCCGCTGAACTACAGTAATACACTCGTATAGTGTATTACTGTAGTCCAGCGGCAGCATGAAGCGCACGGCGTCATAGCAACCAATGACGCTGTGCGCTCCCAGCTCTGATTGGGAATCCAGCCCGGCATACCACGGACCGCTCTCGGTTGCGGAACACGGCCGTGTGCATTCAGCCTAAGGACCAGGACATTTTTGCAAACCTGACATGTGTTACTTTATAATAGATAGTAATACCTCCAAAAATAGTTATTACTTTACATCCCCCATATGTCTACTTCATGTTTGGATCATTTTTTGAATGCCATTTTATATTTTTCGGGGACGTTAGAAACCTTAGAAGCAAATCTTGAAATTTTTCTGAAAATTGCCAAAACCCACTTTTTAAGGACCAGTTCAGGTCTGAAGTCACTTTGTGAGGCTTACATAGTGGAAACCACCAAAAAATGACCCCATTTTAGAAACTGCACCTCTCAAGGTATTCAAAACAGATAGATTTTTTTTTTACAAACGTTAACCCTTTAGGTGTTCCATGAGAAAAAAAATGGAAAATGGAGATGAAATTTCAGAATTTCACTTTTTGGGCAGATTTTCCATTTCAATCTTTTTTTTTTCTGCTAACAAAGTAAGGGTTAACAGCCAAACAAAAATATTTATTATCCCGATTCTGTAGTTTACAACCACATATGGGGTGTTTCTGTAAACTACTGTATGGGAACATGGCAGGGTGCAGAAGCAAAGGAACGCCATATGGTTTTTGGGCAGATAAGATCTGTTTTAAGGCAGATTTAACTGGGATAATTTTAAAGGGATTCTGTCATCAGATTTGTGCCCTATAAGCTAAACATATGGCCATGTCGGTGCTAATAACATGAATCCTAAACTGCCCTTATTAAATCTGCTTGTGGCTCTATTAGCCCAAAAAACAGGTTTTTATAAGCCGTCACTCACCTACCTAAGGTGCCCAAGGGGTTTTACGTTAATCCAGGATGCCCGCCTGCACCCCTCGCCGTCTGGTGTGCCCTGCGCCGCCTTCCTCACCTCAGCGCCGCCTCCTCAATCCACCAGTCCCTCTGCCAGATCCTGCGCCTGCGCACTAGGCTCAGCCTGATGGCAGCGGCTTCAATGAGCGAAGTGCGCATGCGTCACAGAGCGACTCATGCTGTGCGCAGCCCTGCACAGCCGACAGCAGAGGACCAGGAAGTGGTGAGTACAGAGCCTTCACCGCTTCTCAGTCCTCAAGTGCTAATGCTTCATTAGTATTCACCCCATAAGACGCAGGGGCATTTTCCCCTCACTTTTGGGGGGGGAGCGAATGCATATTATGGGGATAAAATAGTTATTTTTTGTGTTGTTTTTTTTACAGTGTTCACCTGAGGGGTTAGGTCATGTGGTATTTTTAAAGAGCAGGTTGTTACAGACGCGGCGATTACCCAATATGTCTACTTTGCTTTTTTTTTTTTTTTGTTTCACAAATGCTTTTATTGTGTTTAAATGTAAAAAATAGGGAGGAAAAAAAAGAAATCATGTTTTAGTGTCTTCATAGTCAGAGCTATAGTTTTTAGGCTTATGTCTTAGGGCTCTTTCACACCTGCGTTCTTTTCTTCCGGCATAGAGTTCCGTCGTCGGGGCTCTATGCCGGAAGAATACTGATCAGGATTATCCTAATGCATTCTGAATGGACAGTCCGTCCTTCAGGATGCATCAGGATGTCTTCCGTTCCGGAACGGAACGTTTTTTGGCTGCAGCAAATAGCGCAGCATGCTGCGCTTTTTGCCCCGGCCAAAAATCCGGAACACTTGCCGCAAGGCCGGATCCGGAATGAATGCCCATTGAAAGGCATTGATCCGGATCCGGCCTTAAGCTAAACGTCGTTTCGGCGCATTGCCGGATCCGACGTTTAGCTTTTTCTCAATAGTTACCATGGCTGCCGGGACGCTAAAGTCCTGGCAGCCATGGTAAAGTGTAGTGGGGAGCGGGGAGCAGCATACTTACCATCCGTGTGGCTCCCGGGGCGCTCCAGAGTGACGTCAGGGCGCCCCAGGCGCATGGATCATGTGATCGCATGGACACGTCATCCATGCGCATGGGGCGCTCTGACGTCACTCTGGAGCGCCCGGGGAGCCGCACGGACTGTAAGTATACTGCTCCCCCGCTCCTACTATGGCAACCAGGACTTTAATAGCGTCCTGGGTGCCATAGTAACACTGAAAGCATTTTGAAGACGGATCCGTCTTCAAATGCTTTCAGTACACTTGCGTTTTTCCGGATCCGGCGTGTAATTCCGGCAAGTGGAGTACACGCCGGATCCGGACAACGCAAGTGTGAAAGAGGCCTTAGGTAGGCGCTCATTTTTTGAGGGCAGTGCTCCGGACTAAAAGAAAATAAAAAAATACCTAGTAGCCATTGGCTCCTGAACTGAAAAATTTAGGAGCCAAATCAAATTTTTAGTCGCCAAATCAAAACAGAATAAAAATTTTGGTATCGTGACAACGCTACGCCGATCAGATTGGCGTAGGGTTGTTTTGATACCAAAATTTGGATTAGCTTTCGTCACCATAAAAAAGTATTGCGATACTCAATACCGCGCAAACAAAAAAAAAAAAAGCCGCGTGCATTTCGCATTTTATGAAACATTCGGCCCATAATAGAACAGTCCTATCCTATTTTTTGGGGTGACAAGGTGACAAAAAAAATGGCGAATGCTCACCGCATAGGAGATATTTTTTAATAATTTAATAGCTTGGACAGTGCTATGTAATATATTTATTTATTGTTTATATATTTTATATGTAAAATTGGGAAAGGGGGGATTTAAACTTAATATTTTAGGGTACTTACACTAGTGTTTTTCTTTTCCGGCATAAAGTTCCGTCCTAGGGGCTCAATACTGTAAAAGAACTGATCAGGCATATCCCCATGCATTCTGAATGGAGAGCAATCCGTTCAGGATGCATCAGGATGTCTTCAGTTCAGTCATTTTGACTGATCAGGCAAAAGATAAAACCGCAGCATGCTACGGTTTTAATCTCCGGCGAAAAAAACTGAAGATTTGTCTGAATGCCAGATCCAGCATTTTTCCCCATAGGAAGGTATTAGTGCCAGATCTGGCATTCAAACCCTGCACTAAATCCGGACCCATTCACTTCTATGGGGCTGTGTACATGAGCGGTGATTTTCACACATCACTTGTGTGTTGCGTGAAAATCGCAGCATGCTCTATGTTGTGCGTTTTTCACGCAACGCAGGCCCCATATTAGTTAATGGGGCTGCGTGAAAATCGCAAACAAGTGCGGATGCGGTGCGATTTTCACGCATGGTTTCTAGGATGAAAGTCTATTCACTGTATTATTTTCCCTTATAACATGGTTATAAGGGAAAATAATAGCATTCTTTAATACAGAATGCTTAGTAGAAGGTCAATATAATAAACATTGGTGGCGCAGTGCGCCCCCCCAATATAATAAACATTAGTGGCGCAGTGTGCCCCCCACACCCCAGTATAATAAACATTGGTGGCGCAGTGTGCCCCCCCTCAATATAATAAACATTGGTGGCGCAGTGGGCAGTGCCAATGAAGGTTAAAAATAAAAATTAACTCACCTCCTCCAATTGATCGTCTCTTGTTCTTTCTTCAGGACCTGTGGTGACATCACGGTGCTCATCACATGATACATCACATGATCCATCACCATGGTAATGGACCATGTGATGAGCTCAGTGACGTCACCAGAGGTCCTGAAGAAAGAACAGGAGACCGGCAGATACGCGATCAACTGGAGGAGGAGAGTTCATTTTTTTAATTATTTTTTAACCCTCATTGGCACTTCCCACTGAGCCACCAATGTTTCTTATACTGGGGTGTTGGGGGGGGGCGCACTGTGCCACCAATGTTTCTTATACAAATACAGGAGGCGGGTGCTGGAATCAAATAGCCGACACCCGACCTTTGCGACAGGGAGCTGCGATCAGCGGCAGTTAACCCCTCAGATACAGCACCTGAAGGGTTAACTCAACTGCAGCTAATCGCAGCTTCCTGTCACAAAGGTCGGGTTCCGGCTATTTGATTCCAGCACCCGCCTCCTGTATTTGTAGTGCAGGTCAGTTTTCTTCATTGGTGGCGCAGTGGCCACAGCCCTTCCCCTCCACCTCCCGTCTCTTCTTATTGGCGGAGGCAGCAGCACAGGGGGGAGGGAGAGACTCTTTCTCCACTGCGCTGCTGAGAAGAACATCGGCGGCGGCGCAGAGAACTATCATATCCTGTGCACCTCCGCTGTTCAACGGCAGAGCTGCGGCCGGGGAGGGGGGGGGGGGGGGGCGGGGGACAGGTTTAGACGCAATCTTGTCGCCATTTGTAAATTATAAGTCGCATTGGCGACCAATTGCAAAAAAATGTAATAAAAAATAGGTACTTCAACCTATCCAAAATGTTAATTTTGGGTGTAAATCATAACCTTCACATTAAGTAAAGCTTTGCTCTACAAGCAACCTGTTAAACAACAACCAAAATTATCAAGACAGGAAACTCATTCATTAAACTAGAAGCATAATGAGAGCCCTATTGTATCTATGAACCTAGGTCATTAACGTGGCAGCCTTACACCAAGAATAACTTCCCAAACTGGATAATCCCAGTGAGAATAGGGCTGAGGGAAACCTTGGATTTCCTGGGTTTAAAGGGATTCTGTCAGCTGGATTTTAGTAACAGAGCTTTTGACATCACCACATCAGTCTCCTAAAATATACCAGCATTACTGCCATCTGGGTTGTCCTTTTTATTTTATTTTTTTAACAAAAAGAAACAAAAATTTGCTTTAATATGCTAATTACCTCAGTAATGTGCCCAAGGAGCTGCCCCTCTGGCCGTTGGTGCCCAGCCGCACCCATTCTCTAGGAGCCCAGCACCGCCCCACTGCTAATTATTCACTCATCTCTGGTGCGCCGTAATCTCACACATGCGCCCTGGATCCACTGGTCAGCACCCGCACGGTGTCCTGGCAGCAGCCCCAGCGAACGAAGCGCTCATGCACCAGCTGTCTGCGCACTTCGCTCGCGGGCGCTGACCCGTGGATCCAGGGCGCATGCGCGAGATTACGCAAATAATTTGTAGGGGTGTCCTGATACCATTTTTTTAAGACCGAGTACTGATACTTTTATTTAAGTACTCACCGATACCAATTATGGTGTGGTAATGTTATTACAGCAAATTCTAATTTAATTTACAAACCTTGTACAAAGAAACAGCGGCGCAGTTGCTGATAGCAATGAAAAAAATTAAAGCTGGAATTTGGTTGCTATGGATAACTGCTTTACTTTTCCTTTGTACAAGGGTTAATAAATGGGCATATAACAGTGTTTCCCAACCAGTGTGCCTCCAGCTGTTGCAAAACTACAACTCCCAGCCAAAGGCTGTCCGGGCATGCCGGGAGGTGTAGTTTTGCAACAGCTGGAGGCACACTGGTTGGGGATCACTATTATATGCCCATCCCCCCCTCCCCCCCAACCTTATTTTATTATTCATTGTTTGTCTGTTTTAACATGAAATGGAGAGAAATTAACTGAATTTATCCTCCATTTCATGCACCGTACCCACCTGGCCTGCTGCAATACTTCCCATGCAGATGCACCTGGGAGGAAGTGGCTTTAACTTCCTCCCAGTGCCAGTGTTCCGGCAAAATGGATCCGGCATTGCGGTCAGACCGCAAAAAAATAAAAAATGCCAGATCCGTTTTTTCCGGATGACACCAGAAAGGCGGATCCGGCATTTCAATGTATTTGTCTGACAAATGCCATCAGTTGGTATATACGTTTTGATGGATCCGGCAGGCAGATCCGATGCTAGCATAATGAAGGCGACTGAGTAGTCACAGACTGTACGAGTGGTCTCAGTCTGGTAGATCCTTGGTGACAACCACAGCAGACAGCATCACAGCAGTCACAGGGGTTGTCACCCACTTTCCCTGAAGTTCTCAATGCCAGCTCCTCCCACTCCTGCTCTGGATGAAAAGCGGCCATATTGGACGTCACCCAGCTTTGGGCTCTTTCACACCTGCATTCTTTTCTTCCAGCATAGAGTTCCGTCGTCGGGGCTCTATGCCGGAAGAATCCTGATCAGTTTTATCCTAATGCATTCTGAATGGAGTGAAATCCGTTCAGGATGCATCAGGATGTCTTCAGTTCCGGACCGGAACGTTTTTGGGCCGGAGAAAATACTGCAGCCTGCTGCGCTTTTTGCTCCGGCCAAAAATTCTGAAGACTTGCCGCAAGGCCAGATCCGGAATTAATGCCCATTGAAAGGCATTGATCCGGATCCGGCCTTAAGCTAAACGTCGTTTCGGCGCATTGTCGGATACGACGTTTAGCTTTTTCTGAATGGTTACCATGGCTGCCGGGACGCTAAAGTCCTGGCAGCCATGGTAAAGTGTAGTGGGGAGCGGGGGAGCAGCATACTTACCGTCCGTGCGGCTCCCGGGGCGCTTCAGAGTGACGTCAGGGCGCCCCAGGCGCATGGATGTTGTGATCGCATGCCACGTCATCCATGCTCCTGGGGCGCTCTGACGTAATTCTGGAGCGCCCCGGGAGCCGCACAGACTAAGTATACCGCTCCCCGCTCTTACTATGGCAACCAGGACTAATAGCATCCTGGCTGCCATAGTAACACTGAAAGCATTTTGAAGACTTTGCTTTCAGTACACTTGCGTTTTTCCGCATCCGGCGTGTAATTCCGGCAAGTGGAGTACACGCCGGATCCGGACAACGCAAGTGTGAAAGAGGCCTTTCTCAGACTCAGATGTGGCTGGCAGACAAAAGAATGGACTGCAGTACCTGGGCTCCGGCAGCTCCTGCCATCTCTCCACCTCCGGCCCACAGGCCCAGCTTCTTGCAGTCCCCTGACTCCCTGAGGGGAATATCCAGAACCCCAGCCAGGGGCGGCCTCCCCTTGCCGCTGCCGAGCCAGCACGTCCCAAGGTGGATAATATCCGCTGCCATCCCCAGGTCTGTGCGTAGTCAACATGAAACCTCATGGGACTTATAACACTGCCGCAAAGAAGTCCCGCCCACACGACGATCAGCTGGGAGCAGCGCCACAGCCGCCCGGAAGAAGATGGGACAAGCCGCCACCACCGCTGATCTGGGCCCCTAAGGAATCGGTGACATTTGCACGAGTACAAGTACTCGTGCAAATGTCCGGTATTGGCACCGATACTGGTATCGGGACAGCCCTAATAATTAGCAGTGGGGCGGTGCTTGGCTCCTAGAGAATGGGAGCAGCTGGGCACCAACGGCCAGAGGGACAGCTCCTTGGGCACATCACTGAGGTAATTAGCATATTAACAAAGTGACAAGACAGATGGCAGTAATACTGGTATATTTTAAAACAAATCGAGTACACCGACGTGGTGAGGTCAATAGCTCTGGTACTAAAATCCAGCTGACAGAATCCCTTTAAACAGATTTGAAGTTTAGTAAAATGCAAGTGAAAGGGGTAGTAGAAAACCAGTGCCACACATGCAGCGCATGGCACCCACTGAATTCTGACCCATTCATTTCTGCGTTGCGCGAGAATTGCAGCATGTTCTATAATCTGCGTATTTCACGCAGCCCTGGCCCCATAGAAGTGAATGGGGCTTCAGTGAAAAACGCATTGCATCCGGATGTAACCAGAATGTGTCCTGGGGCGATGCGTTTTCACCGATTGTTGCTAGACGTTGTTTGTAAACATTGTTTTTTTTTTCTCTTGCGGAACACACTCACAGATAAAACTGACTGAACTTGCAAAATGGTGCGAATATCACTGAACGCACACTGAGCCAATCCGTATTGCTCGTGTGAAGGCCGTCAGTTGCCCCCATACAGAATCATTATTTGCAAACGAAGATTTAGGCGATTACCCGATGAACCTTCATTCACCGAGTAATCGGCGGCACCTTTACACTGCCAGATAATCACTAACGAGCATTCATATGAACGCGGTTAGCAATTATCGGGCCAAGAATCAGCCCAGGTAAAACTGCCTTTGCAAAAATCTGCAAAAAGTTGATATGTAAAGATTTTCATTCCTTTTAATGCTGATAACTAGTGCAGACAGAAGACGTCAGCGGTTCCTAAAGTAGTCTTTCTGCTCTTGCAAACTTAGGATGCCAGCTACACAGGAGGTATGTGGCCTAAACATT
Organism: Bufo gargarizans; assembly: GCF_014858855.1. NCBI lineage: Eukaryota > Metazoa > Chordata > Amphibia > Anura > Bufonidae > Bufo > Bufo gargarizans. Next base: position 65,316,181 of record NC_058090.1, read on the forward strand.
TAGTCAGTATGTGCGCAGACAAAGGGAAAACCAGGCACTGAGTAAGCTATTCCAACCAGTGACCGCGGCACCAAACGTAAAACCCAAATTAAACGTGCAGGGAAATTACTAATTTCATGACCAATCTGACGGTGCTCACAAAAAGTGATGTATTTATATGGATACAGATAACACATGGAGCCCATAGGAACCAGATTCCAAATTTCTACTGCAGTTCTCAAACTCTAGTGTTGATCAGCATGCTTGGCACATGGCGGAATTCAGCCAAATACTGCATGTGCTCTAGCGTAATGCAAGTCTCCTCCCCGCACGTTTGTTGGCGGCTACGCTGCCAATAAAGGAGCAGGTAAGTACTGCCCTCACAGTAATGCCGTAGCCATGTTGGTTACTGGCATCACAGTGATGACGTGTGTTCGGCTCAGTGTTAGTCGGGAGAGCTGTGCTGAAGAAGGGAAAGTGTAGGGAGTGATTTTTTTTTTCTTTAAGTTGAAAAACTTGTCAGAGACCCAAAAGTCCTTTTAAGGACTATTGTTGTGTGTGGCAACAGCAATATCTATTTTTAGCGCATCCTGTGCTAAATAGCGTGCAATAGTTAGGCAGCTGGAGACAGCAACATTATCTGCGCAACATCTCCTGTGTAAAGTGTGCGCATCCCAAAAATATCTGTGACATCCAGTGTACTTTTTCCTTAGACTGCGTCCGCTGCGGGCAACGACATTACCTGGGGTATACCTCCTGTGTAACGTTTCCACATCCCAAATACCTGTAACATTCCCTGTAATTTCATATTAGCTGCTGGTGACATCAGCAACATCAACTGCGGTGTTACTCCTGTGTGACGTTCACATCACAAATAACATTTTTTTTGCGCATACATGTACAAATCCTACGCTTACTGTACGTGTGACATACTTTCAAGCATAACATGTAATATGAAGAAGGCGCAAAATAAGGGACAGGGAAGTGGCCGTGATGCAGATTGTGCACACAGAGGCCGTAGCCCTGGGCGCGTTGAAATCATCCACGATACCTAGCTTCAAGTCCCAGTTTGCAGGGCGGCGCAGGACATTGCTCTCGAAGTCAGACCAGCGCGACCAGGTGGTCGGTTGGATTGCAGCAGATAATGCTTCCGAGGAACACTTTTCAGTGCCATTCCTTCATTTGGGCCTCTCGACATGCCCAGCTTTAAGAGGGACATGAGATTTTGTGCCCTAAATCCCAAACTCTTGAGCATCAACTCATAAGAAGATGACAGTGGGGAACGGCAATTAGTGTCAAGAGGTTGATGATGAAGATGAGACAAGGTTGTCAATAACTGAGGTTGTTGTTAGGTCAACAAGTCAGGAGGATGAGCAGAGTGAGGAATTGGAAGAGGAGGTGGTGGACGATGAAGTCACTGACCCAACATGGGAAGGTGGCAAGCCGAGCAAGGACAGCAGTACAGAGGAGGAGGGATCCACTGCACCGCAACAGGCTGGAGGAAGCAGTGAGGTGGCAAGAGGGAGAAGGTGGGCCACACCAAACAGGCCCGCAACTGTACACTGGCGCACACCCTTGCAGAAATCTCCCTTGCAAAGGGGTAGGTGTTCCGCAGTGTGGCTCTTATTTGAGGAAAGCGCAGATGACTAAAGAATTGTAATTTGCAACCTGTGCCATACAAAAATGAGTAGGGACGTTAACACTAGCAACCTCACCACCACCAGTATGATCCGCCACTTGGCATCAAAGCACCGTAATAGGTGGCCCGAAAGCCTGTGTCCACAATCTATATCTGCGGGTCACACCACTGGCTCCTCTTCCCTTGTGTTACGTGCTGGCCAATCCCCTGTCGAAGGCGCAGGCCCAGGTGCCTCCCGTCCTGCACCTGCACCTTCACAAGCACTAGTGAACACATCCACTTCCATGTCCTAGTGAAGCGTACAAATGTCCGTAACCCAGGCATTTGAACGCAAGCGCAAATACCCAGCGACGAAACCACAGGCCATAGCACTAAATGCACAACTTTCCAGCTTACCCTCAAACATATTTTTTCAATGGTTAGTTAAGCAGCAGGCACTCGCCTATCATTTTTTCGATGCTCAGATCAGTAGCAGGCACTCAGCCCCAATGTCTTAGAGAGTCAGCTCTGCAGCAGACCCTCACCCATAATGTTTTAGATGGTCAGCTCAGCAGTAGGCCCTCGCCCGTAATGTTTGAGAGTCACCAGCAAGCCATAAATCATAATTTTCCAAGGGTGTGTGATCCCCTCCTTTATGTGTAATAAAGGGTGTATTGTAGTGCCGGTTCCTTGTAATTTTTGGCAGCCTTTTCCCTTAGTGCATAGGCTTCATGAGTGTAGGAGTCCCACTACATGAACAATTGTACCACAATGTGAATGAGGCCCTTCTTTATGCGATATACAGGTTGTATCGGAGTGCCTCTTCCTTGTAATTTTTGGCAGCACTTGCACTTTATATACAAGTAAATATACAGGAAAGAATGTTTCCTAACAATTTTTCCTCTAAAACAGATTTTATCTTCGGTTTGGTGCATATTATTGTCAGTCTGTAAAAGTGGCGTACTACTCGGACAACATGGTTCACAGCAGCGACCTGGGAGTCCAAGATGCAGCCAGACATCCTCCCCATGCTGTTCCCAAACCATTTCGGTGGTGTTTCCATCAATTTCTGACCTTTTCCTATGAACCAGACACCCTCCCCTCTTCAGAGCAGGGGGTGCCTGGTTCAATGCTCGGTCCCTCCCATTGACTTCCAACATTGCTTGGATGCTTGGTAGAGAACCCGAACACATTGGTGCGCGATCAACACTAATGAGCGCATCAATGACCTATAACAGAGTTGTGAAAAATGTTGCAAGTTACCGCCATATTCATCAGAAATACTTCTGACGGTTAGTTACCCCACCGGAATTACAGAGGTAGTGTCAGAGATGGAGAAGCAGGAGCAGTGAATCATTTGCTCCCCACAGACTCTGCTTCCAGTAACCCGGCAAATAATGGATTATGACAGGAGAAATGGATATCCAAGTAAGGCTACTTTCACACTTGCATTCAGAGCGGATCCGTCTCAGACGGATCCGCTCATATAATGCAGACGGTGGATCCGTTCAGAACGGATCCGTCTGCATTATATTGTAAAAAAAAATTCTAAGTGTCAAAGTAGTCTCAGACGGATCCGTCCAGACTTTACATTGAAAGTCAATGGGGAACGGATCCGTTTGAAGATTGAGCCATATTGTGTCATCTTCAAACGGATCCGTCCCCATTGACTTACATTGTAAGTCTGGACGGATCCGTTTGCCTCCGCACGGCCAGGCGGACACCCGAACGCTGCAAGCAGCGTTCTGGTGTCCGCCTGCTGAGCGGAGCGGTGCCAGACTGATGCATTCTAAGCGGATCCGCATTCACTCAGAATGCATTAGGGCTGGCCGGAAGCGTTCGGGGCCGCTTGTGAGAGCCTTTGAACGGAGCTCACAAGCGGAGCCCCGAACGCTAGTGTGAAAGTAGCCTAACATGTACGGCTCAAGTCCGCCAGCAGGGAAGCCACTCATAAAAAGCAGCGCTCCTTTCTGGTTCACAGAAGGGGGTCCTGAGCGTTTGTTCAGGAGACAAACCCTTAAAGTATTTCAGAATGGGTGCTACAGGGGTATGGTCGCGGATACATGATACATAACCATCATGTCAAACTGGGGCCGACAATACCAATGCTCCTAACTTGTGCCCCATTAAAAAATAAAAATAACAAAATCACCTGTATGCAGTTTGGCCGTGCCTACACCATTGCCGGCAAGACCACCAAGCTGAACCCGTTTTCAGCCGGAATGGCTGACCATCTAATGTCTGTGGGTGCCTCCCATCAATCCCCAATCAGTGGGAATAAGGCTCCTTTCACACTGCCGTTCCCAGTGCCGGCAGAGAACAGCCTGCCTGAGCTCTCTGGACCCAGCAATGATGGATGTTATTGGCATGTCCGCCAGCCCCCATGACTATAATGGGGTCTGGCGGAGATCCAGCCAGATAAAAAAATAAATGCGCTACGATCAGATTAACATCGGGAATGTTGGATTTCACTGTCCAATCCTTTAATTCTCAAGGAGATAAGCCATTGCCAGGGGTATCGGCCATGGCCTCCTGCCCTCTTCCTACTTAACACATGTATGCTCTGCCCTTACAGACAATATTTAGTGGTGGTGCCCCCATAAAAGTGACTGCACTTGCGCCACTGCCATGCTTTCAAAAGCTGATCAGTAGGAAAAACGCCTCTTCTGCAGACAGCCAATGCTCCCTGGGGGAATAAAAGGGATCCAAAGTAGATCTCCAGGAAGAAGGAAACCCGTCTCTGCCACCTAATGGGGGTAGTTACCCTGTGAGTCAATGTCTGAACTTTTAATAAAAGACTTGAAACATGACTAAGGTTATAAAGCCAAACATTCTTCACACATGACCACGCTGCTGCTCCTCTATGAGAAGGCATATTAGCCATCAGGGTGTGTTTGCTCCACTGGTCGGAGCTCCCTATCCATAAGCATTAGGAAATGGTGTGGAGAAGCCAGCAGGAGAACAGCATGGTAGCCCTACATCGCGATCTCTCAGTCTACATATACCAGTCAGAAAACTACATTCCTGGTGTAAATTAACCATTAGTGGAAACATTTTCAAACACATCAAGAGAAAACCTAAAATGATAAGCTCCATTAGTGAAGGCCTGGCTGCTTGTGACCTGATCAGCCCGGAGCTATGTTAAAGTGACACAGTGACTACCGTCACGTGATGAACTTTAGGTGTATACGGTAAATGATGGACGTAACTGCAGTTTGGGGTTTTGTAGCAGAAGATGCTGCATATAGGACAGACTGGTCACCACCACTAGACATTTTACAGGGCTTCCATGATGTATATGCCATGAGGAATAAAATAAGTTTACCCATGGGCTTACATACACGTACCTACCCTCTGCCCGTGGCAACCTTTAGCATTGCTTAGCAACAGGCCAAGCTCCGGAAACGCACCAAATCTGTGTGACATACCCATTATAGACAGATTCTCTGAGCACAGTGGGAACGACAATACTAATAAAGGCCAACACCAGGGCCGAAAAACAAGCGTGACAACATGACGATAACCAGGACGCTCGAAAAACTCTCATTAGGGAGTGTAACAGGGCCCGGGGTGACTAATTCCAATGGGGAATTCCAATTTTCATCTCATAAAACATCTGAATTCCCCTGAACTTTGATCCTCATTTCACAATATACAGTATATGGCCACAACTTTCTAGTTTTAATTTGAAAAAATATATACCTGCATTGTTAACCCCAAGAGTGCTGGGTTGTGAGGTCACATCCTGATGTTAACATTATAAAACCAGCATTTTATTACAATTTACATTTTCACAACCTTTCAGCATTGAAAGAGGAACCCGCAACCAACGCTCTAACTTTCATTAGTTCACCATGAACTAACCCGCTGCAGTGGCAAACGCGAAGAACATCTAAAAAAAGTCCATAAATATGTGAACTGTAGTGTGGACACAAGGGGAGAAGGCCCTCATGAAGCTTTCTGGCGTCTCTTAAAAATTATCCCCATGGCCACTGCTTCGGATCTGGCGGCAGCCAACCGCACAACGCATAGGTAACAAGCCATGATCACTCATTCTTTCTGGCCAATAGAAGAGGTTTCTAGGGGTTCTCTGCTCTAGTTAATAAAGTAGGGGACCCCTTAATAAAGTCTATGTGATGTCTCCGTCACCTGCTGTTGTACTTCTTTCCATAGTTTAACGGGCAAGTTTATGAGAGTGACCAAGGAAAAACTGCTGTCGGCTAGCTATCATTGCATCCGTTGTCCATCATCATGATGAATGTAAAAAATGAAATCAGACGACATACAGAACATGGCAATCTCTTTCCAACCAGCCGTGTATCTCACATGGATCCAGAGATTCTCTCCGCCCACCCCCCCCCCCCACCCCTTTGCTCTGCGGGCGAGCACTGTCAGGGGGCATATCCTTTCTACCGCAGCTGGGGGCAGGAACTAAGCATGTGCTTCCATCTCAGTGAGCAGGACAGCGAAATTACAAAGAGAGCAAACAGCAGGTGGCGCTACAGTTATATTTCAGTAAATAACTTAGTGGCTATACAAAATTTTCAATTACACACAATTACAGCAGTATTTAGATGATGGTTTGAAAAATGTAGAATATTTTTCGTGGGACAATCCCTTCAAGGGATGGGAAAGAAGCAATTGCCATTAAAAAAATTTGACAGAACAGAGCAGTCCGCCGGATCCTCTACTTCAGCGCAATCTCTATTGACTGCAGTGAGGTCCAGCAGTGATTCATTTGATTTGCGGCTAGACAAAAACCGTTGCATGCACTGTTTTTGTGTCATCACCTGCATTTGCGCCGGTTCACCAAAACGGAGATGTGAACGCAGCCTTAGGCTAGTTTCACACTAGCAGCAAGGAACTCTGGCAGGCTGTGAACCGCCTGTCAGATTCGTGCTGGCGCCCCCGGGCTACCGCTCTGGCCCCATTGACTATAGTGGGGGCGGGCCGGAGTTGTCAGCGCAGGTCCTGCTGAATGAAGATGTAAGATTTCTATCTGATGTCCCCGCCCTCACCACGTGGTGAGCGCGATTACGTCAAAGGTCCTTTTGCGGGTCCTGAAAGAAGAAGCAAGATGATGATGCCAGCTGCGCTATCAATTGGATGAGCCGAGTTCATTTTTTCTGCCCTCAAGCAGCATTTTAGTAAGCACTCTGTATTAAGAATGCTATTATCTTCCTTTATAACCAAAGGGAAAAGAAAATGAACACCGAATGCAAATCCGAACTTCAGTCAAGAAGTCCGGGTTCGGGTACCACATTCAGTTTTTTTCTCACGTGCGTGTAAAACGCATTGCACTGACTGCAATTGTGTGCCTACTTGCGCGGTTTTCCCGCAATGCACACGCAACGCATCCAGAGCAAATCTGGAACGGCCGTGGGGAAGAGGCCGAAGATGGGCTTATGTCCAGACTGAGTAGCCTCGTATACTTATCTGGAGTCATGGGAGTCCTTTGCAGCAAATACACACTGCCAATCATAAGGCCGAGGCTACGCAGCGACATGAAAGCCGCATTGCATCTAATGATTACACCGCAGCACACTACTACAGAAAATCCAACATTGCTAGATTTCTGTCACAGGTGCACGCCACTTTAGACCACAATGCAGGTTACCTGCAACTGTTCGGTGTCTTGGTTTCTTTAACAGGCCATCAATAGTCGCACAAGGGGCAGGAAAGTCGCACAAATATTTCTGGCCCCACAACTTTTCTGCGACTTGCTGTCGTGGAGCCCCAGCCTAAGGCCTCCTGCACATGACTGTTTTCAGGTCCGCAAAATGCAGATGCAACCCAGGCGCATCCTGCAATTTTTTCAGGACCCACTGTAAAAAAATAAATAAAAGCGTATTCTTGTCTGCAAAACAGACCGTTGGACAGGTTCATTAAATTCAGCCCCTTGCTTCGGACAGTGCTGTTTTTTTGCGGACCCAGCCGTGTGCATTAGTCCTAAAGGGGGTCCTTAAAGCTCTCTGCCTGGTGCTGCCCTCATACACCAGTTATAAGGAGATGTCTACTCTACGCCTGGAAAGGTGCAACGTTGGGCACAAAGGGGATTGTAATGAACGTACCTGAGCAGAGGAAGCAGTTACAATACACTTGTCACATGGACTTCTCTATGAATATCAGACAGTGGACCCCCCCCCCCCCCAGAAATAAAACCAAACGGGGCCCCAACAAGGTCTGACTTCCTACGACTCCGCCACTGATGGTTGTGGACGTAAATCCATACTTACAATGTAGATACCAAAGGACAAAGCAAAAACTAATACAGAAAAGAACCTGCAATATAACCTGCGGCGGTTCCTTTAGGCGACGCACAGGCCATGAAATAGTTACTGTCCCACAAACGCTGGATTCGGCTTAATTCCTTCACTGACAGACAGCCCTACAATGACTCGCAAAGCCATCTGGCAGCAGAGGGGATTAGAGCGAGGCTTTCCATAGCCTCAGCCCCAAAAAGGATGCCCTCCAAGGTGCACAAAGTCAGAGATCTGGGCATGGAGGGGCTGCCCAAGCCCTGGAGGGAGTAGCGCACTCAGAAGGCTCCATCAATCTGTGCAGCTCACTACCAGTAAACTCCAGTCACCTGTGATCACATTTGAGGGTCGCCCTGGTCCTGCCCAGACACATCTGCGGCTCCTCTCCTAAGGGGGCTGGGATGGGGAGCAGGCGCCTTGCCTTGGTGCTGGGTCACCTCAGCCCATGTCCTCCATCTCCAACCCTCTGCCCCATGGACATGACGGCCCCTAGGCTGCTGCCCTTAGAGGTGGAGGATACTTGGATTAGCGGCGCTCAAAGCTCCCCGATAATATCCCCCACCCCCATACAAATCTGTGATCGGGCTCCACTAACTTCCTGGGAGCCGTTACCGGGCCGATCTCACAGTCTGCACGACCCTCCTATCAGTGATGTCCGCCACCGGCAAGGTCCTGACAGCCCGGCCTCCCTCCGTATCCCCCGCCAGCTCAGAGCCGCTTTCTCCTCACCTGTCTAGTGGCCACATAGCCGCCCCATCTCCTCGCCGCTGCTGCTCTGATCTCGGGACTCGCCGCTCTCCTTCCCTCTCCAGCCGCCGATCCCTCCGTGCAGCTCCTGCTCTATACAGTAATGGCGGCGCAGCGACACCCCCCCTTCCCCAGGCCCGATGGAAGCGTCGCGAACGCGGACATGTGGACGCGCATTCCCCGAAAAGCCTCAAGTTCGCTGACGTCATCCACATCATCAACGTCATCACAGGGAACAGTGCTCCTCCACGTCAGACCACGCCCCTACCATTCCCCACTTAGCTTTCCTGGCTCCGCCCTTCCACGTACTTGGACCACACGCCTTTTCGAGTCCCCGCCCTCTCCTGCTACCACAAAGCACTCTGGGACATGTAGTTTTGCAGGCATTAGCGCAAAAAACAGGATGCGGTGTTCATGCTATGCTCTCGGGTTGCTCTTTACGTTTTTGTATTTATTACGATGTAATGAATGCATATTAATCGTGCGGGAGTTTAGTATTTACAACACAAACACATGTATAATGAAACCTCAATGCTGACATGAAGGTGAAGTATTTTTCACACGCATAACTTCTGGGTGGGCAGGGGTGGCTTCAGCTGACTGAAACCAGGGGTGGGTCCGTCCACCCCTTGCCAAATTGTAGTGGAGGAGTGCCATAGGTGGACTGTCAAGTTGCTGCCCTCTGCAGGTAGGGAATGGTGCTGCATGAGGGTAGTCCTCAGCTGGCCTCATGGGTGCTGCAGAGGGTAGTCCTCAGCTGGCCTCAGGGTGCTGCAGAGGGTAGTCCTCAGCTGGCCTCAGGGTGCTGCAGAGGGTAGTCCTCAGCTGGCCTCAGGGTGCTGCAGAGGGTAGTCCTCAGCTAGCCTCATGGGTGCTGCAGGAGTGTAAATTATCGGAACAAATCTACTATGAACGCCCATTCCCACTGAAAATGTGACATAAATTGTGCTGTGTGAACAGCGACAACTGCCTGCTCGCATAGGTGTGCGCACTGGGTGTGCCGGGTGTCCCTGGGCACACCCTAGTCAAGCCTCAAAATTGAGGTTCTGTCAGAAGGTTATATTACCCCTGTATAATTGACCCTGATGCCCCTCAGTTATATTACCCCTGTAGACTATCTCCTGATAGCCCTCCTCAGTTATATTACCCCTGTATAATATCTCCTGATAGCCCTCAGTTATATTACCCCTGTATAATATCTCCTGATAGCCCTCCTCCGTTATATTCCCCCTGTATAATATCTCCTGATAGCCCTCCTCCGTTATATTCCCCCTGTATAATATCTCCTGATAGCCCTCCTCCGTTATATTACCCCTGTATAATATCTCCTGATAGCCCTCCTCCGTTATATTACCCCTGTATAATATCTCCTGATAGCCCTCCTCAGTTATATTCCCCCTGTATAATATCTCCTGATAGCCCTCCTCCGTTATATTACCCCTGTATAATATCTCCTGATAGCCCTCCTCAGTTATATTACCCCTGTATAATATCTCCTGATAGCCCTCAGTTATATTACCCCTGTATAATATCTCCTGATAGCCCTCCTCAGTTATATTACCCCTGTATAATATCTCCTGATAGCCCTCCTCCGTTATATTCCCCCTGTATAATATCTCCTGATAGCCCTCCTCAGTTATATTACCCCTGTATAATATCTCCTGATAGCCCTCCTCAGTTATATTACCCCTGTATAATATCTCCTGATAGCCCTCAGTTATATTACCCCTGTATAATATCTCCTGATAGCCCTCAGTTATATTACCCCTGTATAATATCTCCTGATAGCCCTCCTCCGTTATATTACCCCTGTATAATGTCTTCTGATATCCCTCCTCCGTTATATTCCCCCTGTATAATATCTCCTGATAGCCCTCCTCAGTTATATTACCCCTGTATAATATCTCCTGATAGCCCTCCTCAGTTATATTACCCCTGTATAATATCTCCTGATAGCCCTCAGTTATATTACCCCTGTATAATATCTCCTGATACCCCTCCTCCGTTATATTACCCCTGTATAATATCTCCTGATAGCCCTCAGTTATATTACCCCTGTATAATATCTCCTGATAGCCCTCCTCCGTTATATTACCCCTGTATAATATCTCCTGATAGCCCTCAGTTATATTCCCCCTGTATAATATCTCCTGATAGCCCTCCTCCGTTATATTACCCCTGTATAATATCTCCTGATAGCCCTCCTCCGTTATATTACCCCTGTATAATATCTCCTGATACCCCTCCTCCGTTATATTACCCCTGTATAATGTCTCTTGATAGCCCTCCTCAGTTATATTACCCCTGTATAATATCTCCTGATAGCCCTCAGTTATATTACCCCTGTATAATATCTCCTGATAGCCCTCCTCAGTTATATTACCCCCTATATAATGTCTCCTGATAGCCCTCCTCCGTTATTTTACCCCTGTATAATGTCTCCTGATAGCCCTCCTCCGTTATATTACCCCTGTATAATATCTCCTGATACCCCTCCTCCGTTATATTACCCCTGTATAATGTCTCTTGATAGCCCTCCTCAGTTATATTACCCCTGTATAATATCTCATGATAGCCCTCCTCTGTTATATTACCCCTGTATAATATCTCCTGATAGCCCTCCTCAGTTATATTACCCCCTATATAATGTCTCTTGATAGCCCTCCTCAGTTATATTACCCCCTATATAATGTCTCTTGATAGCCCTCCTCAGTTATATTACCCCTGTATAATATCTCCTGATAGCCCTCCTCCGTTATATTACCCCTGTATAATGTCTTCTGATATCCCTCCTCAGTTATATTACCCCCTGTATAATGTCTCCTGATAGCCCTCCTCCGTTATTTTACCCCTGTATAATGTCTCCTGATAGCCCTCCTCCGTTATATTACCCCTGTATAATATCTCCTGATACCCCTCCTCCGTTATATTACCCCTGTATAATATCTCCTGATAGCCCTCAGTTATATTACCCCTGTATAATATCTCCTGATAGCCCTCCTCCGTTATATTACCCCTGTATAATATCTCCTGATAGCCCTCAGTTATATTCCCCCTGTATAATATCTCCTGATAGCCCTCCTCCGTTATATTACCCCTGTATAATATCTCCTGATAGCCCTCCTCCGTTATATTACCCCTGTATAATATCTCCTGATACCCCTCCTCCGTTATATTACCCCTGTATAATGTCTCTTGATAGCCCTCCTCAGTTATATTACCCCTGTATAATATCTCCTGATAGCCCTCAGTTATATTACCCCTGTATAATATCTCCTGATAGCCCTCCTCAGTTATATTACCCCCTATATAATGTCTCCTGATAGCCCTCCTCCGTTATTTTACCCCTGTATAATGTCTCCTGATAGCCCTCCTCCGTTATATTACCCCTGTATAATATCTCCTGATACCCCTCCTCCGTTATATTACCCCTGTATAATGTCTCTTGATAGCCCTCCTCAGTTATATTACCCCTGTATAATATCTCATGATAGCCCTCCTCCGTTATATTACCCCTGTATAATATCTCCTGATAGCCCTCCTCAGTTATATTACCCCCTATATAATGTCTCTTGATAGCCCTCCTCAGTTATATTACCCCCTATATAATGTCTCCTGATAGCCCTCCTCCGTTATTTTACCCCTGTATAATGTCTCCTGATAGCCCTCCTCCGTTATATTACCCCTGTATAATATCTCCTGATACCCCTCCTCCGTTATATTACCCCTGTATAATGTCTCTTGATAGCCCTCCTCAGTTATATTACCCCTGTATAATATCTCCTGATAGCCCTCCTCCGTTATATTGCCCCTGTTTGTGCTTTAGGGTGATCACCTCCGCTGTATGGGGATGAGCGATGGCCACTGCTATTGCCCGTCTTCATTCGGATTCGTTGTTTGTGAGCAGCGGATCACTGCTCGGGTGGTGCAAATGCGTCTGAACGCCCCCTTCCCAATAATTGCAACTATTTGTTGTGCCTTTGGTTTTCCTGTTTTTTCGTAGAATACATAACAAATTGATATACTGTACTTACCTTTGTGTACCAATTTCTGCACTATATTACCAGATTAACCTATAGAAACCACATCACAAATCCACAGCAGGATTGTTACTGTCATAGGCACTGTTTGCTGGGTACGATTATTCTTGAGGGCACTGTTTGGCAATTATTTGTCACAACAAGTAGGGAACAGTGCAGACCTGACTTCCTCCCACACCACTGTACCTACCTCCTTGGATGGTCCACCTTACATGGTGGCCCCAAATGGGCAACGGTCCCTGACCAAGTGCGCAGGACCTACTTAGGGAAGACAACAGGGGATGTTAGACAGGCTGAGTCAAATCCAAGGAATACAATCAGAACCAAGGGAAAAACGAATGCAGAGTAATATACCAAGCAGGTCAAAACCAGGAGGTAGAATCAGCAGTCAGAGGTGAAAGCACCAAGGCTCCATTCACACGATCAGCGGGGTCTACATATATTGGCACCACCCATGTGCACTCCGTGGTGCATGTGCTTGCCCATTGAATTGAATGGGTCTGTGATCTGCAAGAGATGGCTGAAATAGTACGTATCCTATCTTTTGCGGAGCAGAGGCATGGATCAGAAGCACTTCCATGGGTTTTCAGGTCCGTACCTCTGCACTGCAAAAGATAGCACATGTCCAATCTTTTGCCATATCTTGCAGATCGTGGACCCATTTAAGTCAATGGGTCTGTATCCGCACCACGAAGTGCACATGGCTGGTGCCTGTGCATAAGGGACCGATATTTGAAGTCCGCAGTACGGGCACAGAGCCCTTATGTCTGTCTGATTGAGGCCTAAGGCCCCTTTCACACGAACGTGCGTTTTGATGCGTTTTTTCACGAGTGTGATAATAAACTGAAGGTTTGCAAACAACATCTCTTAGCAACCATCAGTGAAAAACGCATTGCATCAGCACTTCCTTCCGGATGCAATGCGTTTTTCACTGAAGCCCCATTCACTTCTATGGGGCCAGGGCTGAGTGAAAAACGCAGAATATAGAACATTGGTGCCCAGAACTGATGCGTGAAAAAAATGCTCATGTACACAGACCCATTAAAATAAATGGATCAGGATTCAGTGTGGGTGCTATGCGTTCACGTCACGCATTGCAACCGCACGGAAAACTTGTTCGTGTGAAAGGGGCCAAACAAACATGTTGTTTTTTGTTTCAGTTTTACATAACAAAGCATTTAAAAAATATATGATTCTTTAGTGTCTCCACATTCTAAAAGCCAGTTTTATTTATTTTTTGGGCGACTGTATTGTGTAGAGGCAATTTTTTTTCGGGATGAGATGACGGTTTGATTGACACTATTTTGGGGTGCGTATGACTTTTTGATTGCTTGCTATTACAGTTTTTGTGATGTAAGGTGACAATCCATCCCCCGCCGTACATGTACGGCATTCTGCGCCAAGAGGTTAAATACTGCTGTCATATTCAGAGTTTAAAAAAAACACAAATTTTACGCAAGATCCTACATCTGGGGCCTTTCCTGCATTTGTCACAGTCAAATACAACCAGTCAATACTGCAGTTACATTGTTGGTTGACAAAAATTTTTTTTTTAGAATTGTATAAAATTCGCCTGTCACACTGTTTGTGTGTCCTCAAGAAATGTTTCCTCTTTATGACACCAGCACTGCCTTACTCTCAGTGAATCTAATTGGTAACTATTGGCGGTTACATTGTCACCTGACATAAACCATCTGTGATTTTGGTGGGTGAAAGCAAAGAATGAGGAGAGCGTCAAATAAGGGACGTGGATCCGGTCGTGGTGCTGCTGGTGGAGCTCCTGTTGCAGGGAGAGGACGTGGTCGATCTGTGCCAGCTACACGCACAAGTGAAACACCTACCTCAGGTGCGAGTAGGTGACAGAACCTTCAGCGTTATTTGGTAGGCGGCTCTACGAATGGTGAGGCCAGAACAAGTACAAGCGATAGTAGATTGGGTGGCTGACAGTACCTCCAGTTCCTTCACATTGTCTCCCACCCAGTCCCCTGCTGAAAGATCAGAGTTGGCACCTAAAGCCCATGGCCATCAGTCTTTCACCTCACCCTTTTGTAAATCAGCCAAGCAGTCTGAGCCCCAAGTCATGGAACTGTCTCTTCTGCTTTGTGATGACTCTGCTAGCAGGGTTTCCCAGGGCCATCCACATTGAGTGCACCGATGCCTAACCACTTATGTTTCAGGATGAGTAAATGGGAGGACCACCGCAGGACGATTCTGATGATGACGAAACACAGGTGCCAACTGCTCTGGCTTTCTGCAGTCTGCAGACCGACAAGGAGGGCAGGGGTAAAGAGGGGGTGGAAGATGATGTGGAGGATGATGAGGTACTACAAAGAGAAAAATATGGAAAATTTCAGCCCGCACAACCCCTAGCAGGTGCAGATTGCTATGGCGAAATAGAGATATAAATGTAAAAACACAAAATGCAATCGCACACTGCAACCAGCACTCTGCCCTGCCTTTATGCTGGATGTTGAATAAGGCATTGGTGTACATTTTGGCCAAAGCGTAATAAGCCACTCACCACGTCAAGGTCGCCTTCATGAGTGGTCCCTAACACTAGTTCCTACCTTTTATGGGCCATGACAGCCACATAAAGTCCAGGTAGCGCAGGTACAGCATGCACGCCAAGCACACTCTGCTTTTATCTCCGTCCGGTGCCATTACAGCTTTCATCGGATCCAGGGATGCAAGTACTCACATGCATGCTGAGCCCACTTTATACTTCTCCTGGAGCCTAATGGCTACTGGTAGGTGCTATATAAGCAGACTCCGTTTTATACTGACTTTAAAACCAGCCTCCAGGGGGCAGATTAACTGGACAGGTGTGCTTGACTGCTTGGAGATCGCCACGCCTCCAATACGTACTACAAAGAGAAAAATATGGAACATTTTTGTAGTACGTATTGGAGGCGTGGCGATAGTCAAGCACACCTGTCCAGTTAATCTGCCCCCTGGAGGCTGGTTTTAAAGTCAGTATAAAACAGAGTCTGCTTATACAGCACCTACCAGTAGCCATTAGGCTCCAGAAGAAGTATATAGTGGGCTTAGCATGCATGTGAGTACTTGCATCCCTGGATCCGATGAAAGCTGTAATGGCACCGGACGGGGTTAAAAGCAGAGTGTGCTTGGCGTGCATGCTGTACCTGCGCTCCCTGGACTTTATGTGGCTGTCATGGCCCATAAAAGGTAGGAACTAGTGTTAGGGACCACTCATGAAGGCGACCTTGACGTGGTGAGTGGCTTATTACGCTTTGGCCAAAATGTACACCAATGCCTTATTCAACATCCAGCATAGAGGCAGGGCAGAGTGCTGGTTGCAGTGTGCGATTGCATTTTGTGTTTTTACATTTTGTGTTTTTACATGATGAGGTACTAGATCCCACATGGAATCAAGGTCATGCAAGTGACCTGTCTAGTTCAGAGGAAGAGGCGGTGGTCGCACAGAGGCACCAGCACAGCAGAAGAGAGAGCAGGGTGCAAAAGCATCTGTTACATTCTTGGGTGACATTTTACCACTTTTGCCGTTATAAACCCCTGCTCTGCATAGGTGACAGGGACTTAACTTTCTAAAATTCGTCTTTAATTGACGCGCTCCCCCTCCTTTCATTTGATACTTCCGCTTTAATAACTTGTCCCACATGTCCTCTCGATCACATTTCAGCCATGGACTTACCTTGGATGTGGTATCCCTTTCTCCCGTGATCACCATGGTAGCCGCAGAAAAGAACATCGAAAGTTGATAGAGAAGATATCCAATTGGATCGTGGATGTGCGATCAGGCAGAAGTTATCTAGAGTCAACAAAGCGGCAGCAGGGCCTCTCCTGTGGAATGATTCCAAATCCAAAATACCCCAGTGACATTCCCTGTAACTTTTTATTAATCATTCCTATAACAGGGCATCTTAAGAGTCCTGTATTGTTATTTATCGTCACTACCTCCCTAGACGGGAGTGGGTAATTGCTGTGCGCCTCCTCATTTATTTGGAAGCTTCTGCTTCAATACTTTGTCCCACATTTTGGCTCAATCACATTTAATTTCATTCATTGACCTCCCTTGGATGTGGTATCCCTTTCTCAGGCTCCCTCTCCGGCCTGAATCCCTGATTCCCCTCTACCCGTGATCACCATGGTAGGCGCAGAAAAGAACATCGAAAGTTGATAGAGCAGATATCCAATTGGATCGTGGACATCACGGGGGCGTGCGACATGGTGGAGCAGTATGTGTGCACACTCCTACACTTACTGACTGATGGGTCTGCCCCTTCAACTTCTGGGTCTCCGAATTGGGCACATGGCATGAGCTTGCCCTTTACGCCTTGGAGGTAGTGATGTCACGAACATAAAATTTCCCGTTCGCGAATGTGAGTTTCCGCAAATGTTCGCGAACTGGGCGAACCGCCATTGACTTCAATAGGCAGGCGAATTTTAAAACTCACAGGGACTCCTTCTGGCCACAATAGTGATGGAAAGGTTGTTTCAAGGGGACTAACACCTGGACTGTGGCATGCCAGAGGGGGATCCATGGTAAAACTCCCATGGAAAATTACGTAGTTGACGCAGAGTCTGGTTTTAATCCATAAAGGGCATAAATCACCTAACATTCCTAAATTGTTTGGAATAACGTGCTTTAAAAGATCAGGTATGTTGTTGTATCGATCAGGTAGTGTAACGGTTACGCCCGCTTCACAGTGACAGACCAAACTCCCTGTTTAACGCACCGCAAACAACCGCAAATAGTCCATTTGCACAACCGCGAACTCCCCATTTGCACAAGGTTGGATACCAAGCTAACCATGTCCCGTTCCTTGTCCTCACTGATGTCATTGAAGGTCTCTTCCTCCACCCAGCCACGTACAACACCAAGGGTCCCCGAAAGGTGACAACAAGCCCCCTGGGACGCCTGCTGTGTTTGGTCTTCCACCTCCTCAAAGCCACCTTCCTCCTCTGACTCCTCTTCCTCAGACTCCTCAATCTGCCTTGCCTCTCTCTGCGTTATTATAAGGTGTGTTAAGTAGTACTATTCCTATCAGTTTAATCCCTGTTACGTCCCCTATCAGGGAACTCGTATGGAATAAATTTTAGGAACCGGGAGATGGAAAAAGATGCTTGGTTCTACTCCCAATTTGGGGCACTGCGCGTGCAATATACTGTGCCACCAGATAGGAGTGGTGTGTTAAGTAGTACAATTCCTATCAGTTTAATCCCTGTTACGTTCACTAGTATTATTATTATTATAAGGTGTGTTAAGTAGTACTATTCCTATCAGTTTAATCCCTGTTACGTCCTCTATCAGGGGACGTGTATATGGCATCGCTTTTAGCAACCGGGAGATGGGAAAAGATGCTTGGTCGGTCCTCCTACTTCCAATTTGGGGCACTGCGCGTGCAATCTAATGTGCCACCAGATAGGAATAGTACTACTTAACATACCACTCATATCTGGTGGCACATTAGATTGCACGCGCAGTGCCCCAAATTGGAAGTAGGAGGACCGACCAAGCATCTTTTTCCATCTCCCAGTTCCTAAAATCGATGCCATATACACGTCCCCTGATAGAGGACGTAACAGGACCTACTGTGTGTGCCACCATATATGAGTGGTGTGTTAAGTAGTACAATTCCTATCAGTTTAATCCCTGTTACGTCCCCTATCAGGGGACATGTATGGAATAGAATTTTGGCAACCGCAAAAGAGTTTAAGACATACATTTTATACCTCTATGCGTCAATCTTGGTGTAGTGGTGACTGTTCTCGTGCGCACGTTTGGGAGATTGCAGGCGATGTTTTTATTTCAAAGCCTATGGTCGTGCTGAGGTAGTTCAGTGACAGTTAAGTGACCCAGAAAACAATGATTCTGCTGATAGACTGAATGACACCTGCAAACCCTATAATAGTGAGGGGACACGACCACCAGCTCCCTGCACTTAATACTGGAGGGAGTCAGGGTCCCCTAGAACCAAGCCAACAGGAAAACAACAAATACGGAAATAGACTTATCTGAAAACCCAGCTGTAGCAACTTCTAGCAGATGTCATGGTCTTACCTTCTCACTGTTCTCCTTCGTTTGACATGTGCTGGCGGCCATCTTGGTTTCTGGGTTTCTTGTAGCCTCCCACCCTGCGGCTCCTCCTTCCCACTGGGAGGAGCTGGATGCCTAGCTCATATATATAGAAGGTCTGTGGCTTCAGTTCCTTGCTTGGTCCTCCTGTGTGCACATGCTTCAAAGACTGCTGCTGCTTCTGGTTCCTGATCCTGGCCTCGTCTGACTACCCCGTTGGTTCCCGATCCTGGCTTCGTCTGACTACCCCGTTGGTTCCTGATCCTGGCTACGTCTGACTACCCTCCTGGTTCCTGACCTCCGTCTACGCAAGACCCTGCTTCGGTTTAGCCATCCGTTTGGACTTTAGCTACGGCTTGATTTTCAATAAAGCCTTCTTATTCCACCTATCTCTGTTGTACGTCTGGTTCATGGTTCCATGACATTAGGACCAAGCCATGAATTCTGACGGTACAGGGCCATCCTCGCTACCTACGCTGGTTGCCAGACTTGATCAGCAGGATCACCTGTTGGGTCGGTTCGCTGTGGCGTTACAAACCCTGCTTGAACGCACGGCTCATTTAGCTTCCGTTGCCGATGGGTCGGTTGTCGCTCCTGGGCCCGCTCCTACTGCCGCTCCGGTTGTTGCGCCAGAGTCTACCCCGACACCTGTTGCTGCACCTGCGGTGTTTCGGGGTATGACCGGTTCTGCCCCCCTTCCACAGCGCTTTGGGGGAGAGCCAACTCAGTGCCGAGGTTTCCTTAACCAGGTGGCCATTTATTTCGAGTTGCTGCCACATGCCTTTCCTACTGAGAGATCAAAGGTGGGCTTCTTGATCTCGCTGCTCTCGGACAAGGCCTTGGCCTGGGCCAGCCCTTTATGGGAGAACAACAATCCGGTGGTTGCCGAGTTTTCCGGTTTTGTTGCTTCTCTTCGGAAGGTATTCGATGTGCCGGCTCGTGCTGCCTCTGCTGCGAAGCTCCTTATGTCCATCAGACAGGGTTCACGATCCGTAGCTGAATACGCCATTGAGTTTCGTACCCTGGCAGCAGAGGTGGGCTGGAATAATGAGGCTCTGGTCGCTGCTTTCTCTCATGGTCTCTCGGATGCCTTGAAGGATGAGATTGCAGCCAAGGACCTACCAGTGGAGCTCGAGTCCCTTATTTCTTTCCTGATTTTGATTGACACCAGACTCAGGGAGAGACCTTCCTTTAAGGAGAGCCTGCGGAGGCCTTCTAACAGATTGGCGCCTACGTTTGCCGTCCCACCCGTGCCTCCCTCTCCTCCCACGCCTCCTGGGGATGACTGGTCTGGGGGTCAACCCATGCAGCTGGGGGTTGCTCGCCTGTCCGAGGGGGAGAGGGTACTCCGGAGACGCGAGGGCCGATGCATGTACTGTGGTCTCGGTGGGCATTTTCGGTTGGCATGCCCGAACCGTCCGGGAAACGCTCGCACCTGAGATCCTGTCGGGGGCAGATCTTGGGTGGAGTCTCCTCGTCCCCGGTTTCCCGTGTTGACAAACCACTGATTACTGTTGTCCTCTCCTGGGTCGGGGGCTCGGTGACGACCCAGGCGTTGGTGGACTCTGGTGCTGGTGGCTTGTTCATTGATAGTGTGTTCGCCGCCGCCAATTCCATTCCTCTGCAGCCTCGAGGTTCCCCACTGGCTCTTGAGGCGATAGACGGCAGACCCCTTCTGCCGCCACACGTGACTCAGGAGACCCTTCCAGTGGGGATGGCCATTGGTGCCGTTCACAGAGAGTCGGTCTGTCTCCAGGTTATTTCGTCTCCACACTACTCGGTGGTCTTGGGGTACCCCTGGCTCCAGAAGCATAATCCGACTTTCGATTGGAGATCGGCCGAGATCCTCTCGTGGTCACCGCAGTGTGGGGCTAGTTGCATCCATGGGCCTGTCAAGTTGCTGTGTACTTCCTCGGACTCTCTGTTGCCTCCTGAATACGAGGAGTACCGGGATGTATTCGATAAGGTGCGCGCGGTTGCCCTACCTCCGCACCGCCCATACGATTGTGCCATAGAGTTACAATCTGGTGTCGTTCCTCCTCGTGGCAAAGTCTATCCACTGTCGGTAGCGGAGAATGAGGCCATGGAGGAGTACGTGAGGGAGGCGCTTTCACGCGGACACATTCGCAAATCCTCGTCCCCGGCAGGGGCTGGATTTTTCTTTGTGAAAAAGAAGGGCGGTGAGTTGAGGCCTTGCATCGACTACAGGGGTCTCAATCGCATCACGATCAAGAACGCTTACCCGATACCCTTGATTTCCGAGCTGTTCGATCGCCTCAAAGGGGCCACGGTCTTTACCAAACTCGACCTGAGGGCGGCATATAACCTGGTAAGGATCAAGGCGGGCGATGAGTGGAAGACCGCGTTTAACACCAGGACCGGTCATTATGAATCCTTGGTTATGCCCTTTGGGTTGTGCAATGCGCCCGCAGTCTTCCAGGAATTCATCAACGATGTTTTCCGTGACCTGTTGCAGCAGTGTGTGGTGGTCTATTTGGATGACATCTTGGTATATTCTGCATCCATGGAGGCCCACATTCTGGATGTCAGACGAGTGTTGCAACGCTTACGAGAGAACAAGCTGTTCGGTAAGCTTGAGAAATGCGAATTTCACCGATCCCAGGTAACCTTCTTAGGTTACATCATTTCCGCTGAGGGGTTCTCCATGGATCCTGAGAAGGTTTCGGCTGTCTTACAGTGGCCCCAGCCCAGTGGGCTTCGTGCCCTGCAGCGCTTTTTGGGCTTCGCCAATTATTATCGGAAGTTCATCAGGGACTTTTCCATGCTAGCCAAGCCTCTCACGGATCTGACCAGGAAGGGCAGTAATCCTCAGGTCTGGTCGCTCGAGGCCATCCGAGCTTTTGAGGCTCTAAAGTCCGCCTTTGTGTCGGCTCCGATTCTGTCGCATCCCAACCCTGGGTTGCCTTTTGTCCTCGAGGTGGACGCGTCTGAGACGGGAGTAGGCGCCCTCCTGTCTCAGCGTAGAACACCAGAGGGTCCTCTGCTTCCTTGTGGGTTTTACTCCCGGAAACTGTCTTCCGCGGAGTGCAACTATCAGATTGGTGACAGGGAGTTATTGGCCATCGTGCAGGCCCTTAAAGAATGGAGGCACTTGCTCGAGGGCTCGGTGGTTCCGGTTCTCATCCTGACGGACCACAAGAATCTGACCTACCTCTCTGAGGCCAAGAGATTGACACCACGTCAGGCCAGATGGGCTCTGTTCTTGTCACGTTTTAATTACGTGGTCTCCTACCTACCCGGCTCCAAGAACATCAGAGCGGATGCCTTATCACGGCAGTACTCCGAGCTGTCCGGGGAGGAGTCGATTCCGACTACGGTCATACCCCCGAATCAGATCCTGGCTGCTATTCGCACCAGCCTGACCTCTCCTCTGGGTGAGCAGATTTTGGCGGCTCAATCTGGTGCTCCCTCTGGGAGACCCAACGGCAGATGTTTTGTGCCTGAGGAGTTGCGCACTCGGTTGTTGCGAACCTACCATAACTCCAAGGCCGCGGGGCACCCTGGAAAGAATCAGCTGTCCTGGGCGGTTTCACGTCTGTTCTGGTGGCCTTCTCTACGTTCCGACATCGCTGCATATGTAGCGGCATGCTCCGTTTGTGCCCAGAGTAAGTCCCCTCGGCACCTTCCGTTGGGCCTTTTGCAACCCATAGCCACCGGGGAGCGTCCATGGTCACACCTGGGGATGGATTTCATTGTGGACCTTCCTGCATCCCGAGGCCATACGGTCATTCTCATGATTGTGGATCGGTTTTCCAAAATGTGCCACTGTGTTCCTCTCAAGAAGTTACCCTCTGCACAAGAGTTGGCCTCGATTTTTGCCAGGGAGGTCTTCCGGTTGCACGGTTTGCCCAAGGAGATTGTGTCGGATCGGGGGAGTCAGTTTGTGTCCAGGTTCTGGCGCGCCTTTTGCTCCCAGTTGGGGATTCATCTCTCTTTCTCCTCGGCCTACCACCCTCAGTCCAATGGGGCCGCAGAACGATCCAATCAGGCCTTGGAGCAATTCCTTCGTTGCTATGTCTCCGATCACCAAGACAATTGGGTTGACCTCCTGCCTTGGGCTGAGTTTGCCAGGAACACGGCGGTGAACTCTTCCTCTGGGACGTCTCCCTTCATGGCCAATTATGGGTTCCAACCTGCCGTGTTACCGGAGGTATTCTCTCCCCAGGATACTCCGGCTGTGGAGGATCACCTTTCCGTCCTACGTACTTCTTGGGTACAGATCCAGAGGTCCCTTGAGGTCTCTGCGCAACGCCAGAGACTCCAGGCTAATCGCAGACGAGCGCCCGCTCCTTCCTACCAGGTCGGAGACCGTGTATGGTTGTCCACCCGCAACCTCAACCTTCGAGTGCCCACTCCCAAGCTGGCGCCTCGCTTTGTTGGTCCCTTCCGAGTGCTTCACAGGGTAAACCCGGTAGCCTATGCCCTTGCGCTTCCTCCTGGCATGCGGATCTCCAACGTGTTTCATGTCTCCCTGTTGAAGCCATTGGTGTGTAATCGTTTCACTTCCTCGGTTCCTCGGCCCCGTCCGGTCCAAGTGGGCAATCGTGAGGAATATGAGGTGAGCAATATCCTGGACTCACGCCTGGTCCGCGGTCGGTTGCAGTTTTTGGTCCATTGGCGTGGTTATGGTCCAGAGGAGCGTTCCTGGGTTCCCTCCACAGATGTCCATGCTCCTGCGTTGCTCCGAGCCTTCCACGCACGCTTCCCTCTGAAACCGTTCCTTACTCCGCGGAGGAGGGGCCCTTGAGGGGGAGGTACTGTCATGGTCTTACCTTCTCACTGTTCTCCTTCGTTTGACATGTGCTGGCGGCCATCTTGGTTTCTGGGTTTCTTGTAGCCTCCCACCCTGCGGCTCCTCCTTCCCACTGGGAGGAGCTGGATGCCTAGCTCATATATATAGAAGGTCTGTGGCTTCAGTTCCTTGCTTGGTCCTCCTGTGTGCACATGCTTCAAAGACTGCTGCTGCTTCTGGTTCCTGATCCTGGCCTCGTCTGACTACCCCGTTGGTTCCCGATCCTGGCTTCGTCTGACTACCCCGTTGGTTCCTGATCCTGGCTACGTCTGACTACCCTCCTGGTTCCTGACCTCCGTCTACGCAAGACCCTGCTTCGGTTTAGCCATCCGTTTGGACTTTAGCTACGGCTTGATTTTCAATAAAGCCTTCTTATTCCACCTATCTCTGTTGTACGTCTGGTTCATGGTTCCATGACAGCAGAGAACACAATCCAGGATGTAATATAAACCGCAAGGTGAGGCATTATGGGGAGGAGATATATAGGGAGGCAATCACTGCTAATAGATGACAGCTGGGAGAGGGAGGAGAGATGTCAAAACTTCTCAAAGATCTGGTGGTGACAAGCGGCCATAAAAATTGATGTTTTCCAGGCAGAAAGTGCCCTAAAACATTGCGGCTTGAACCCTAGTTGGTGGCGGATAAGTCACACAAGTCATCCAGCATTCAGAGATAAAATACAGCAGCAGGGGTCACCCTATTGCTCGCCGGCGAATAGTTCGGGACATCTCTACTTGGAGTAATAATGCCCCTTTAGTGCCCTAGTAATCATGTTCCTCATTACCCCCCAGTAGTAGTAAGGCTCCCCATAATACCCCCTAGTAGTACTAATTATCTCTATAATATGACAGTACATGAAATACCCCCGCTTAGTGCCCGCAGTTGAGCTAATGTCTCGATAATGTATGCCAGTATAAAATACCCCTATATAGTGCCCCAGTAAATGCCCTCATAGTGCTCCTCTCCCCCTTCCCCATAGTGTCCCCCATAATATGCCAGTAAAAAAATGCCCCTTCTTAGTGCCCCAGCAGATGCCCCTATAGTGCTCCTCTCCCCCACAATGTGCCAGTAAAAAAATGCCCCTTCTTAGTGCCACCATATGCCCCAATAGTGCTCCACTACCCCATAGTGCCCCCACATAATGCCCCATAGTGCCGCTCTCCCCTATAGTGCCTCCCATAATGTGCCAGTAAAAAATGCCCCCTTAGTGCCACCAAATGCCATAGTGCCCCCCATAATGTTCCAATACAAAAGGCCCCTTTAGAGCCCCCACTTCCCCATAGTGCCCCTAAATAATGCCCCTATAGTAACACCAGATGCCCCATAGTGCTGCTCTCCCCTATAGTGCCCCCCAGAATGTGCCAATAATTAAAAAAAAAGCCACTTTAGAGCCCCAAAAAAGCCACTTTAGTGCTCCTCTCCCCCATGGTGCCCCCCATAATGTGCCAGTAAGAAATGCCCCCATAGTGCCAGTTCCTCCAATAGTGCCAGCTCCCCTCATAGTGTAAGGCCCCCATAGTGCCAGGCTCCAGCTCCCCCCCATAGTGCCAGCTCCCCCCCATAGTGCCAGCCCCCCCATAGTGCCACATCCCCCCATAGTGCTAGCTCCCCCATAGTGACAGCCCCCCTATAGTGCCAGCCCCCCCTATAGTGCCAGATCCCCCCAATAGTACCAGATCCCCCCATAGTGTCAGTCCCCTTATAGTGCCAGCCCCTCCATAGTGCTAGCTCCCCCATAGTGCCAGCCCCCCTATAGTGCCAGACCCCCCCCCCCAATAGTGCCAGATCCCCCCAATAGTTCCAGATTCCCCCCAATAGTTCCAGATCCTGCCAATAGTGCCAGATCCCCCCCCACATAGTGCCAGATCCCCCCCCCCACATAGTGCCAGCTCCCCCCCCACATAGTGCCAGCTCCCCCCGCAAAGAAAAAAAAAACACTAATACTTACCTCCATCAGCAGCGATGCAGGCCTCTTCTGGCCTGTGTCCCTGCTGTGTGCCGCCCGACTCAGGCGGCGCGATGATAATGACGTCATCGCGCTGCCTGAGCCGGCCTCTGATAGGCTGCAGGGTCTCAGTCACAGAATTCTTGCTGACAACCGTGTTGATTGTCCAAACAGTGCATTTATTTTTGACACCAGCACCAACAAACACGGTACAAAATGAAAACCTGCCCATCTGGGCTCTAATTAAACATACAGTGCTGCCCATAATTATTCATACCCCTGCATTTCTTCACCACTTTTGCTGTGTGTTTTGGGTCATTGTCATGCGGAAATGTCCACTAGTGCCGAAGGCCAAGTTTCTCTGTAGACTGCCTGATGTTGTCGTTGAGAATCCTAATGTATTGCTCTTGTTTCATAGTGCCATTTACTGTGATTAGGTTTCCTGGTCCATTGGCTGAAAAACACCCCTAAAGAATTAGGTTCCCACCACCATGTTTGACAGTGGGGATGGTGTTCTTTGAGTTGAAGGCTTCTCCTTTTTTACGCCAAATGAAGGAAAAAACATAATTGTGACCAAACAATAAAAAAATATTCATCTGACCATAACACAGAAGACCAGAAGTCTTTTTCTTTGTCCAGATGAGCTTTTGCAAAGGCCAAGCGAGCTTTTGTGTGCCTGGTCTGCATCCGTGGAACCCAGCAGTGTACAGTGTCCGTTGGATTGTCTGCCTTGATGTCTGCCTTGAGACATTGCCACCAACAGAGCCCAGATTCACCAGGATGGCCTTGGTGATGATCCTTGGATTCTTTTTCACCTCTTTAATAGGGTTGAGCAAACTGTAAAGTTCGGGTTCTTACCAAACTTTAGGATTTTTGGACCCCGGACCCGAATATTTCAGTAAAAGTTCAGGTTCGGTGTTCGGGGCGATTTCTTGGCGCATTTTGAAAGGCTGCAGAGCAGCCAATCAACAAGCGTTTAACTGTGTGACCTTAGAAGCCATCACAGCCATACCTACTAATGGCATGGCTGTGATTGGCCAGTGCAACATGTGACCCAGCCTCTATATAAGCTGGAGTCACGTAGTGCTGCACGTCACTCTGCTGTTACTAGTGTAGAGAGAGGATGCTGCTTTGAGAGAGAGAATAGGACAGAATCTGTGATCAGAACTCCAATTGAACTCAGTGATCTACATAGATTTAGTTGTGTGGGTGCAGTGCACAATCTTTTTACCCTGCCATGAGCCCAGTGACAGAGAAAAATAACTTTTATCCGTCTGTTAGTTAGGTGGGCGGCAGCGACCATTTTATGCAAGCTCAGTGCACCAGCACTGCATCTGTGCTTTTGTGACATTTAAATCCAAGCTTGAAATACTGCAATGATAATCTGGTTTTAAAAAAAAACACCCTTTTTTGGCAATATCCTACATCTGGTGCCTTTGCAGGAACAGTCAATGTGCAATTTAAGCTAGAAATACAGCTATAATTTTCTGGGTTTTTAAAAACACACTTTTTTGGCAAAATACACAATTTTACAGCACTTGCTGCATCTGCACGTGTGAAATTCAAGCGTTATATACAGCTTTCATATTCTGTTAGTAAAAAAAACACTCTTTTTTTTTGCAAAATACGTAATATTGCAGCCCTTGCTGCATCTGTGATTGTTAAAAACAAGTTTTAACCACTTTCCGTCCGCCCATAGGATATAAACGTCCTATGGGTGGACCTCTATTTCTGAAAGCACGTTTTAAAACGTCCTTTCAGAAACAGCAGCTGCACGCTAATCGTGCAGCTGCTGATCGGATTGCCCGCTGTCAGTGACAGCAGGGCAACCCAGAGATAAGGCAGGGACAGTTCCCAGGTGTCCCTGCCTATCGGATCGCTGCAGACACAGCGCTCACTGAGCGCCGGGACCGGAGAGTGCAGGAGCTGTGTGAGGTCTTTCAGAGACCTCGATCAGCCCTGCACTGAGGCTGTACAGCGCAGAATCATGCTGTACAGCCTCTCTGGGGGGTGCATTTCTTCTGTAACTGGGGCTACTATGTCAGCCCCAGTTACAGGAGAAATCAACAGTGAAAAATGAAAAAGTGGTCCCCCAGAGGTCTTGTATGACCTTATGGGGGACGAAAAGTGTAAAATAAAAAAAATAAAAAATAAAGGGTTGAAAAAAATAAATAAAAAAAGTTTCACATGTAAAAAAAAAAAAAGTCCCCAAGTAAGGAATAAAAAAAAAATAGAAAAAATAAAATAAAATAGACATATTTGGTATTGCCACGTCCGTAAAAACCAGCTCTATAAAAATATCACATGACCTAACCCCTCGGGTGAACACTGTAAAGAAAAAAAAGAAAAACTGTGTCAAAACAAGCAATTTTTGTCACCTTGCATCACAAAAGGTGCAACACCAAGTGATCAAAAATGCGTATGTCCCACAAAATGGTACCAATAAAACCGTCACCTCATCCCGCAAAAAATGAGCCCCTACATAAGAAAATCTCTCGAAAAAAAAAAAAAAAATATAGCTCTTAGAACATGGAGACACTAAAACATAATTTTTTTGGTTTAAAAAATGCTATTATTGTGTTAAAGTGAAACAAATAAAAAAAAGTATACATATTAGGTATTGCCGCGTCCGTAAAAACCAGCTCTATAAAAATATCACATGAGCTAACCCCTCAGATGAACACCGTAAAAAATAAAAAAATAAAAAATGTGTGAAAACAAGCAATTTTTGTCACCTTGCATCACAAAAGGTGCAACACCAAGTGATCAAAAATGCGTATGTCCCACAAAATGGTACCAATAAAACAGTCACCTCATCCCCCAAAAAATGAGCCCCTACATAAGAAAATCTCTCAAAAAATAAAAAAACTATAGCTCTCAGAACATGGACACATTAAAACATATTTTTTTTGTTTCAAAAATGCTATTATTGTGTAAAACTTTAATAAATCAGAAAAAGTATACATATTAGGTATCGCCACGTCCGTAACAATCTGCTCTATAAAAATGTCACTTGACTGAACCCCTCAGGTGAACGCTGTAAAAATAAATAAATAGAAACTGTGCTAAAACAACCAATTTTTTGGTCACCTTGCCCCATAAAGTGTTATAATGAATGATTAAAAAATCATATGTACCCAAAAATAGTACTAATAAAACTGGCACCTTATCCCCTAGTTTCCAAAATGGGGTCACTTCTTGGGAGTTTCTACTGTAAGGGTGCATCAGGGGGCTTCAAATGGGACATGGCATCTAAAAACCATGTGGAGTTCCTTTTCTTCTGCGCCCTGCCGTGTGCCCATACAGCAGTTTATGACCACATGTGGGGTGTTTCTGTAAACCGCAGAATCTGGGTAATAAATATTGAGTTTTGTTTGGCTGTTAACCATCGATGTGTTAAAGAAAAAATTGGATTAAAATGTAAAATCTGCCAAAAAAGTGAAATTTAAAAATTTGATCTCCATTTTCCTTTAATTCTTGTGGAACGCATAAAGGGTTAACAAAGTTTGTAAAATCGGTTTTGAATACCTTGAGGGGTTTAGTTTCTACAGTGGGGTCATTTATGGGGGTATACACTATGTAGGCCCCACAAAGTGACTTCAGACCTGAACTGGTCCTTATAAAGTGGGTTTTGGCAATTTTCTTACAAATTTGAAGAATTGCTTCTAAACTTCTAAGCCTTCTAACGTCCTAAAAAAATAAAATGACATTTCCAAAATGATGCCAACATAAAGTAGACATATGGGGAATGTTAAGTAATAACTATTTTATGAGGTATCACTTTCTGTTTTAAAAGCAGAGAAATAGAAATTTAGAAAATTGCGAATTTTTTAAATTTTTGGGTAAATTTGGGATTTTTTCATAAATAAAGGTGAAATATTTTGACTCAAATTTATGACTATCATGAAGTACAATGTGTCACGAGAAAACAATCTCTGAATGACTTGGATAAATAAAGGCGTTCCAAAGTTATTACCACATAAAGTGAGATATGTCAGTTTTGCAAAATTAGGCCTGGTCAGGAAGGGGGCAAATGGCCCAGATGGGAAGTGGTTAAAAACTTCAATAATTTTCTGGCTTTGAACAAACACCCATTTTTGGCAATAACCTTCATTTTGGGCCTCTGCCGCATTAGTCAGTGTGCAATTTAAAGAGGACCCTTCACCTGGAAAAACATTGTGAACTAAGTATGCTGACATGTAGAGCGGCGTCCGGGGATCTCACTGGACTTACTATTATCCCCGGGCGCCGCTCCGTTCTCCCGTTATGCCCTCCGGTATCTTCGCTCTGTAAGTTATAGTAGGCGGTGTCTGCCCTTGTCCTGTGGGCGTCTCCTTCTCCAAGGCTGCAGCGCTGGCCAATCGCAGCGCACAGCTCACAGCCTAGGAGAAAAATAACTCCCAGGCTGTGAGCTGTGCGCTGCGGCTGGCCAGCGCTACAGCCTAGGAGGAGGAGACGCCCACAGGACAAGGGCAGACACCGTCTACTATAACTTACAGAGCGAAGATACTGGAGGGCATGGCGGGAGAACGGTCCTCTTTAAGCTAGAAATACAGCTATCATTTTCTAGGTTTTAAAAAACACCCTTTTTGTGCAAAATACGCAATTTTACAGCCCTTGCTGCATCTGCATGTGTGAAATTCAAGCGTTATATACTGCTGTCATATTCTGTTTTAAGAAAAAAACACCTATTTTGGACAAAAAAAAATGTTTTGCAGCCAGTGCTGCATATGTCATTGTGGGATACACCCTTTAGATATTGTGGTTCTATTTTGCTATTAATAAAACACCCATTTTGGCCAAAAATCTTTAATTGCAGCCTAGTCTGGATCTGTACGTGTCAGATACACCCTTTACATACTGTGGTTCTATTCTGCTATTAATAAAACACCAATTTTGGCCCAGAAACTTTAATTGCGGCCTAGTCTGGATCTGTACGCGTGAGATACACACTTTAGATACTGTGGTTCTGTTCTGTTATTTGAAAAAAAACTATTTGGGGAAAAAAAATTAAACTGCGGCCTTGTCCGGATTTGTACGTGTGAGATACACCATTTACATACTGTGGTTCTATTCTGCTATTAATAAAACAACCAATTTGTGCAAAAATC
The DNA here is from genome assembly GCF_014858855.1 of Bufo gargarizans. Taxonomy (NCBI): domain Eukaryota; kingdom Metazoa; phylum Chordata; class Amphibia; order Anura; family Bufonidae; genus Bufo; species Bufo gargarizans. The sequence goes on from NC_058090.1 coordinate 65,346,752, forward strand.
TTTAATTGCGGCCTAGTCTACATCTGTACGTGTGAGATACACACTTTAGATACTGTGGTTCTAATCTGTTATTTGAAAAACACCCATTTTGGGTAAAAATATTTAATTGCGGCCTAGTCTGCATCTGTACGTGTGAGGTACACCCTTTACATACTGTGGTTCTATTCTGCTATTAATAGAACACCCATTTAGGGCCAGATCCTAAATTTGATAAATATGAGGAGAGCGTCAAATAAGGGACGTGGCCCAGGTCTTGGTGCTGCTGGTGGAGCTCCTGTTGCAGGGAGAGGACGTGGTCGATCTGTGCCAGCTACACGCACAAGTGAAACCCCTTCCTCAGGTGTGAGTAGGCGACAGAACCTGCAGCGGTATTTGGTTGGGCTTAATGCGGCTCTACGAATGGTGAGGCCAGAACAAGTACAGGCGATAGTAGATTGGGTTGCTGACAGTGCCTCCAATCCTTCACATTGTCTCCCACCCAGTCTCCTGCTCAGGGCCGCCATCAGGGGGGTACAGCCAATACCCCAGTAAGGGGCCCAGACCCTGGGGGGGCCCAGCCAGTTCCAAAAAAAATAAAAAATAAAAATATTTTTTTTAAAATATTTTCCCCCCCCTGCCATTTGTCAGTGACTTGAGTTGAACTTTATTGCATCGCTAGAGGGGGCAATTGATTATTCCTTGCTAGTGATGTACGGTTCATGAACGAATCATTCATTTGAATCGATTCAGTTCACTGAACCGGAGGAGTCGATTCACCTGACTGAGCCGATCCGAGTGAAACAGCTCAGTCTGACCTAGTACACAATAGCAGAGCCGCTGGCAGCAGGGAGGGGAGGGGCTCGGGAGGAGTGTAATCTGATCCTAGAGTGGAAGCTGCTTCTGCCAGCCCCTCCCCTCCCCGCCCACCAATCAGAGATGAGGCAAGGCAAGCACTAGCAGCTCTGAGTCTGAGTCACACAAGTACAGGGAGTCTAAGAAAGAATCGAATGAGTCACAGGTTAAAAGAATCTAAAGATCCGACTGCAAGCAGCGTTTTGGTGTCCGCCTCCAGAGCGGAATGGAGGCGGAACGGAGCCAAACGGATGCATTCTGAATGGATCCTTATTCATTCTGAATGCATTGGGGCAAAACTGATCTGTTTGGGGCCGCTTGTGAGATCCCTGAAACAGATCCCACAGGCAGATCCAGAAACGGCAGTGTGACAGTAGCCTGTGCCGCATACTGAGCTGAGCTATTTCAAAGGCTCCAAATTATTTATTTTCATATTAATCCTTATGTTGTCTACTTGGCTAGGCAGCTCTATGTTGTGTGGTCTTTGCTCGGGGGTAAAATGCAAAGCTGTTTTCTGGATTATCCCACAGGGCCAGGATCCTCCATTTATTGTTATTAACCCCTCCCTTGCCAGCCCACCCAGCTCTATTTAGCTTTGTGTTCTGCTTTGAAAAAAGGCCATGAAGGAGTTAATTAAGTGTTGGAGGGGGTGGGGGTGGGGGGGTGGGGGTGTTATTGTGCATATTGTGTTTGGGATCCATTTAAAAAGTTTGACCAGTTGGGTTTGAGTGGTTGAGTGTCATCCACAGATCCCCCATAACAGTATGTCATCCACAGATCCCCCATAACAGTGTGTCATCCACAGATCCCCCATAACAGTGTGTCATCCATAGATCCCCCATAACAGTGTGTCATCCACAGATCCCCCATAACAGTGTGTCATCCACAGATCCCGCATAACAGTGTGTCATCCACAGATCCCCCATAACAGTGTGTCATCCACAGATCCCCCATAACAGTGTGTCATCCACAGATCCCCCATAACAGTGTGTCATCCACAGATCCCCCATAACAGTGTGTCATCCACAGATCCCCCATAACAGTGTGTCATCCACAGATCCCCCATAACAGTGTGTCATCCACAGATCCCCCATAACAGTGTGTCATCCACAGATCCCCCATAACAGTGTGTCATCCACAGATCCCCCATAACAGTGTGTCATCCACAGATCCCCCCATAACAGTGTGTCATCCACAGATCCCCCCATAACAGTGTGTCATCCACAGATCCCCCCATAACAGTGTGTCATCCACAGATCCCCCCATAACAGTGTGTCATCCACAGATCCCCCCATAACAGTGTGTCATCCACAGATACCCCCATAACAGTGTGTCATCCACAGATCCCCCCATAACAGTGTTCGTCATCCACAGATCCCCCCATAACAGTGTTCGTCATCCACAGATCCCCCCATAACAGTGTTCGTCATTCACAGATCCCCCCATAACAGTGTTCGTCATCCACCGATCCCCCCCATAACAGTGTTCGTCATCCACCGATCCCCCCCATAACAGTGTTCGTCATCCACCGATCCCCCCCCATAACAGTGTTCGTCATCCACCGATCCCCCCCATAACAGTGTTCGTCATCCACCGATCCCCCCCATAACAGTGTTCGTCATCCACCGATCCCCCCCATAACAGTGTTCGTCATCCACCGATCCCCCCCATAACAGTGTTCGTCATCCACCGATCCCCCCCATAACAGTGTTCGTCATCCACCGATCCCCCCCATAACAGTGTTCGTCATCCACCGATCCCCCCCATAACAGTGTTCGTCATCCACCGATCCCCCCCCATAACAGTGTTCGTCATCCACCGATCCCCCCATAACACTGTAACAGTAAACCTTGTGCTTTTAAGGTGTTTTTTCTTAAATGTGCCAGGGGAAGATTGCTAGGGCAGATAAGAACAGGTAGTGTAGTTAGTGTTACTGTGGGGTCCTGCTTAAAAGAGTCTATCTTGTCGTGGTAGCAGGCTTCATATTATTTGGTCAAGAATTCCTTACTGAAATCGCTGATTATCACTTTTTACTGTCTTTGTAGTTGTAAAAAAATAATGAAATTGGGGGTGGAGGGGAGGTGGAGTCAGGACGAATTCTGAAGGGTAGGAGGGGGGGCCCAGGCCTTGAGCTGTGTAAGGGGTCCCAAAGTTTCTGATGGCAGCCCTGCTCCTGCTGAAAGATCAGAGTTGACACCTGCAGCCGATGTCCATCAGTCTTTCACCTCACCCCCTTGCAAATCAGCCAATCAGTCTGAGCCCCAAGTCATGCAGCAGTCTCTTCTGCTTTTTGATGACTCTGTTAGCAGGGTTTCCCAGGGCCATCCACCTATCCCTGCCCCAGAAGTGGAAGAGATTGAGTGCACCGATGCCCAACCACTTATGTTTCAAGATGAGTACATGAGTACGATGACTGGGCCTCCATGCGAGTCCTGTGTTCCTTGTTGCGGTGTTTCGAGTTCTCCACCAACGTGGCCAGTGCCGATAACGCCAGTTCTCAGCGTTACTATCCCACTTCTATGCCTCCCTGAAAAAACACTGCTGGCGATGATGGAAGAGGATGTGGCACAGGAGGAGGAAGTGGGATCATTTCGTAGGGTTTCCAGCCAGTCATTCACAAGTGGCTCCGTGGTGAGTTCCTGCACCCACAAAACGCCAGGTACACAATTGTCCAGCCAGGGCACAGTTCTGAAGGATGACGAGGTGGAGGAGGAGGAACCTTGTTCACAGCAGGGTGGCACCCAGACCAGCTCATGGCCATCACTGCGTGGCTGGAGGGATACAGAGGACACAGATGATACACGTCCCACAGATGGCGGCTTTTCGTTGCCTCTGGGCAGCCTGGCACACATGAGTGATTACATGCTCTAGTGCAGGGGTGCACAACCTGCAGCCCGGGGGCCACATGCGGCCCTCAATACCAATCTATGCGGCTCACATGAATCTTTCATGTATTGTCCCATTAGATAGGAGTACTAGAAGTTTAACTAGACATTTATGATATATACTGTATGTTCAATATGCCATAAATATAGTATTTCACTTGGTAATACCCCTTTAAAGTTTATTTTCGGCCCTTGGAATTGGTTCAGGTTGACAATGTGGCCCCCAACCAGAAAAGGTTGTGCACCCCTGCTTTAGTGTCTCCGCAACGACCGCCGAGTTGCCCACATTCTAACTTGTGCTGATTACTGGGTGGTCACGCTGCTGGATCCCCATTACAAGGACAACGTACCGTCCTTAATTCCATCACTGGAGCGTGATCTTAAGATGCGCGAGCACAAGCGCACGCTGGTAGACACGCTGCTGGTGGCATTCCCACCTGACAGCGGGGGCACAGTGGAAGCACAAGGCGAAGGCAGAGGAGGAGGAAGAGGTCTCAAATGCAGCTGGGGACCTGCAGAAAGCAGGGTTAGCATGGCCGAAATGTGGAAAAGCTTTGTCAGCACGCCACAACAACCAGCACCACCAGCTGATATGGAACGTCTTAGCAGTAGGCAGCATTTCACTAACATGGTGGAGCAGTACTGTACACGTACTGAATGACGGGTCTGCCCCCTTCAACTTCTGGGTCTCCAAATTGGGCACATGGCCTGAGCTTGCCCTTTACGACTTGGAGGTGCTGGCCTGCCCTGCAGCCAGTGTATTATCTGAACTTGTATTTTAGCATGGCAGGCGGCGTTATTACAGACAAGCACAGCCGTCTGTCCACAGCCAATGTGGACAAGCTCACGTTTATTAAAATGAACCAGGCATGGATCCCACAGGACTTCTCCGCACCTTGTGCAGAATAGACATGTATACCGGCCTTAACCAGCTATTGTTATACTACAGCGCAATTACTCATTCTTGTATTTTGGATATTTCACACTCTTTTAGAGTGCACCCTAATTTAAAAAAGAAATTAAATTAAAATAAAAAAACTGTGTTGGCTACCTCGTCCTCCTCCACCGCTGCTTCCATCTACAGTGCTACGTCCATCGCTCCTCAAACTCCTACTCCATATGGAACTCCATCTCATAAATCAAGTTTTTTTTTTTATTTGTACGTATTTTATTTTATGTCATTTCACTAATTTGTCTGTTACATTTTCGGGTGAAATTCACCAATTTTTGGGTGTGATGTACCACTGCTCTACCTAGTAGACAGGTTAAAAAAATTCACAAATTTGTCTGTTACATTTTCGGGTGAAATTAACCTATTTTTGGGTGTGAGATACCACTGCTTAGACATAGTAGACAGGTAAAAAAAATCACTAATTTGTCTGTTAAATTTTAGGGTGAAAGTCACAAGTTTTTGGGTGTAATATGCCACTGCTATACCTAGTAGACAGGTAAAAAAAAATAATCACTAATTTGTCTGTTATATTTTCAGGTGAAATTAACCAATTTTGGGCTGTAATATACACCTCCTCTATCTAGTTGACAGCTTAATACATTTCACTAATTTTTCTTTTACATTTTCGGGTGACATTAACCCCTTAAGGACATAGGACGTACCGGTACGCCCTATTTCCCGAGTCCTTAAGGACCAAGGACGTACCGGTACGTCCTGACTTTAAAATCGGCATTCCGGCGCCGCAGGGGTTAATTTGAACAGGATGCCGGCTGAAATCATTCAGCCGGCATCCTGTTAAAACGCCAGGGGGGGTCATGTGACCCCCCCGTGTCGGCGATCGCAGCAAACCGCAGGTCAATTCAGACCTGCGGTTTGCTGCGCTTTTTGCAGTTTCTGATCCCCGCGGTCCCTGACCGCGGGGATCAGAAACTTTAGAGTGTCTAAAATCAATATAGTACACCCCCCCCTGCACCCCTGCATGATTTGATGGCAGCGGGTGGTGCAGGGGGGGTGTCGCAGGCGGTGGGGGCGTTGCGGGAGGCGCCCGCCTCCCATTGAATAATCGTTGGTGTACAGTGGGTATACCAGGGTGCCAGCACATTGCTGGCACCCTGGTATAAACGGCTGACATCGTTGATGCGATGTCAGCCGTTTAACCCTTTCCATACAGCGGTCCGTACGGACCGCTGTATGGAAAAGGTTAACAGTAAAAGGGAGCTCCCTCCCTCTCCGATCGGGGGGCTGCTGTGCCTTTGCAGCCCCCCGATGGGAGAGGGAGAGAGCCCCCAGACAGCCCCCCCAGAGCCCCGTCCTTACCCTTCCCCGTCTGCGCAGTTCTGACCATAACTGAGCAGACGGGGAAGGTTCCCATGACAACAGGACGCCTGCTCAGGCGTCCTGCTGTCCATGGTGCTGAACAGATCTGTGCTGAAAGCATAGATCTGTTCAGTGTAAGTAAAATACAGTTACAGATACCTATATAGGTTCTGTACTGTATTTTACAGACATCAGACCCACTGGATCTTCAAGAACCAAGTGGGTCTGGGTCAAAAAAAAAAAAAATAAGTGAAAAAAGTTAAGATAAAAAAAAAAAAACATTTATCACTGAATAAAAATTAAAAAAATAAAATAAACTACACATATTAGGTATCGCCGCGTCCGTAACGACCTGATCTATAAAACGGTCATGTTACTTTCCCCGCACAGTGAACGCCATAAAAATAAAAAAATAAAAACTATGAGAAAATTGAAATTTTGCCCACCTTACTTCCCAAAAAAGGTAATAAAAGTGATCAAAAAAGTCGCATGTACGCCAAAATAGTACCAATCAAACCGTCATCTCATCCCGCAAAAAATTTGACCCTACTCAAGATAATCGCCCAAAAACTGAAAAAACTATGGCTCTTAGACTATGGAAACACTAAAACATCATTTTTTTTGTTTCAAAAATAAAATCATTGTGTAAAACCTACATAAATAAAAATAAAGTATACATATTAGGTATTGCCGCGTCCGTATCGACCGGCTCTATATAAATATCATATGACCTAACCCCTCAGGTGACCACCATAAAAAATAAAAATAATAAATTGTGCAAAAAAAGCAATTTTTTGCCATCTTACGTCACAAAAAGTGTAATAGCAAGCGATCAAAAAGTCATATGCACCCCAAAATAGTGCCAATCAAACTGTCATCTCATCCCGCAAAAAATTAGACCCTACTCAAGATAATCGCCCAAAAACTGAAAAAACTATGGCTCTCAGACTATGGAGACACTAAACAATTTTTTGGTTTTAAAAATGAAGTTATTGTATAAAACTTACATAAATAAAAAAAATTGTATACATATTAGGTATCGCTGCGTCCGTGACAACCTGCTCTATAAAATTACCACGTGATCTAACCTGTCAGATGAATGTTGTAAATAACAAAAAAATAAACGTGCCAAAAAAGCTATTTCTTGTTACCTTGCCGCACAAAAAGTGTAATATAGAGCAACCAAAAATCATATCTACCCTGAACTAGTACCAACAATACTGCCACCCTATTCCGTACTTTCTAAAATGGGGTCACTTTTTTGGAGTTTCTACTCTAGGGGTGCATCAGGGGGGCTTCAAATAGGACATGGTGTCAAAAAAACCAGTCCAGCAAAATCTGCCTTCCAAAAACCGTATGGCATTCCTTTCCTTCTGCTCCCTGCCGTGTGCCCGTACAGCGGTCTACAACCACATATGAGGTGTTTCTGTAAACTACAGAATCAGGGCCATAAATAATGAGTTTTGTTTGGCTGTTAACCCTTGCTTTGTAACTGGAAAAAAAATATTAAAATGGAAAATCTGCCAAAAAAGTGAAATTTTGAAATTGTATCTCTATTTTCCATTAAATCTTGTGCAACACCTAAAGGGTTAACAAAGTTTGTAAAATCAGTTTGAATACCTTGAGGGGTGTAGTTTCTTAGATGGGGTCACTTTTATGGAGTTTCTACTCTAGGGGTGCATCAGGGGGCTTCAAATGGGACATGGTGTCAAAAAACCAGTCCAGCAAAATCTGCCTTCCAAAAACCGTATGGCATTCCTTTCCTTCTGCGCCCTGCCGTGTGCCCGTACAGCGGTCTACAGCCACATATGAGGTGTTTCTGTAAACTACAGAATCAGGGCCATAAATAATGAGTTTTGTTTGGCTGTTAACCCTTGCTTTGTAACTGGAAAAAAAATATTAAAATGGAAAATCTGCCAAAAAAGTGAAATTTTGAAATTGTATCTCTATTTTCCATTAAATCTTGTGCAACACCTAAAGGGTTAACAAAGTTTGTAAAATCAGTTTGAATACCTTGAGGGGTGTAGTTTCTTAGATGGGGTAACTTTTATGGAGTTTCTACTCTAGGGGTGCATCAGGGGGCTTCAAATGGGACATGGTGTCAAAAAAACTGTCCAGCAAAATCTGGCTTCCAAAAACCATCCGGCGCACCTTTCACTCTACGCCCCGCTGTGTGGCCGTACAGTAGTTTACGGCCACATATGGGGTGTTTCTGTAAACGGCAGAGTCAGGGCAATAAAGATACAGTCTTTTTTGGCTGTTAACCCTTGCTTTGTTAGTGGAAAAAATGGGTTAAAATTGAAAATTAGGCAAAAAAATGAAATTCTCAAATTTCATCCCCATTTGCCAATAACTCTTGTGCAACACCTAAAGGGTTAACAGAGTTTGTAAAATCAGTTTTGAATACCTTGAGGGGTGTAGTTTATAGAATGGGGTCATTTTTGGGCGGTTTCTATTATGTAAGCCTTGCAAAGTGACTTCAGAGCTGTAGTGGTCCCTAAAAATTGGGTTTTTGTAAATTTCTGAAAAATTTCAAGATTTGCTTCTAAACTTCTAAGCCTTGTAACATCCCCAAAAAATAAAATATCATTCCCAAAATAATTCAAACATGAAGTAGACATATGGGGAATGTTAAGTCATCACAATTTTTGGGGGTATTACTATGTATTACAGAAGTAGAGAAACTGAAACTTTGAAATTTGCTAATTTTTCCAAATTTTTGGTAAATTAGGTATTTTATTATGCAAAAAAATTAATTTTTTTGACTTTATTTTACCAGTGTCATGAAGTACAATATGTGACGAAAAAACAATCTCAGAATGGCCTGTATAAGTAAAAGCGTTTTAAAGTTATCAGCACTTAAAGTGACACTGGTCAGATTTGCAAAAAATGGCCTGGTCCTTAAGGTGAAAATGAGCCTGGTCCTTAAGGGGTTAAACAATTTTTGTCTGTGAGAGACCCCTGCTCTACCTAGTAGACAGGTTAAACAATTTCACACATTTTTCTGTTACATTCTTGGGTTGACATTTTAAAATTTTTGACGTGAATAAACCCCTATTCTGCATAGATGACAGAGACAGAAATTTTTTAAAATAATTTGTTCCATTTGTTGGTGACATTAACCCATTTCTGGCCATGAAAACCCCCTACTCTGCATAGGTGACAGGGACTTACATTTCTAAAATTCGTCTTTAATTGGCCCTTGCATTCGATCCTTCTGCTTTAATAACTTTTCCCATATTTCCGCTCTATCAAAATAAAATTTCATCCATTTATCTCCCTTGGATGTGGTCTCTCTTTCTCACACTCCCTCTCCGGCGTGGCACCCTGATTCGCCAATAGCCGTGATCAAAATTGTAGGCTCAGAAAAGAACATCGAAAGTTGATAGAGAAGATATCCAAATGGATGGTGGACATCATGGGGGTACCTCTGCATAGGTGACAGGAACATACATTTCAAAAAATCGTCTGTTACATTGTCAGGTGACATTTTACCAATTTTGCCGGATAGAGACCCCTACTCTGCATAGGTGACAGGGAATGTTTTGGGGTGTACCCTAATAAAAAAAATATATATGAAAATTTAAAACCAAAAAGAAGTGTAGGCTACCTCCTCCTGCTCCACCACCGCTTCCACCTACACCACCACATCCACCACCTCCTCAACCTCCTACTCCATATAGATCTCGTCCTCCTAGATCAAGATTATTATTTTTTATTTTTATGTATTTTATGTTATTTAACCACTTAAGGACCACAGGTTTATACCCCCCTAGTGACCAGGCCCTTTTTTACAAATCGGCACTCCACAACTTTAGCGGTTTATTGCTCGGTCATGCAACTTACCACCCAAATGAATTTTACCTCCTTTTCTTCTCACTAATAGAGCTTTCATTTGGTGGTATTTCATTGCCGCTGACATTTTTACTTTTTTTGTTATTAATCGAAATTTAACTATTTTTTTGCAAAAAAATGACATTTTTCACTTTCAGCTGTAAAATTTTGCAAAAAAAACGACATCCATATATACATTTTTCGCCAAATTTATTGTTCTACATGTCTTTGATTAAAAAAAAATGTTTGGGCAAAAAAAAAAAATGGTTTGGGTAAAAGTTATAGCATTTACAAACTATGGTACAAAAATGTGAATTTCCGCTTTTTGAAACAGCTCTGACTTTCTGAGCACCTGTCATGATTCCTGAGGTTCTACAATGCCCAAACAGTAGAAAACCCCCACAAATGACCCCATTTCGGAAAGTAGACACCCTAAGGTATTCGCTGATGGGCATAGTGAGTTCATAGAACTTTTTATTTTTTGTCACAAGTTAGCGGAAAATGATGATGATTTTATTTTTTTTATTTTTTCTTACAAAGTCTCATATTCCACTAACTTGCGACAAAAAATAAAAAATTCTAATAACTTGCCATGCCCCTCACGGAATACCTTGGGGTGTCTTCTTTCCAAAATGGGGTCACTTGTGGGGTAGTTATACTGCCCTGGCATTCTAGGGGCCCAAATGTGTGAGAAGTACTTTGCAATCAAAATCTGTAAAAAAATGACCGGTGAAATCCGAAAGGTGCACTTTGGAATATGTGCCCCTTTGCCCACCTTGGCATCAAAAAAGTGTCACACATCTGGTATCGCCGTACTCAGGAGAAGTTGGGGAATGTGTTTTGGGGTGTCATTTTACATATACCCATGCTGGGTGAGAGAAATATCTTGGCAAAAGACAACTTTTCCCATTTTTTTATACAAAGTTGGCATTTGACCAAGATATTTTTCTCACCCAGCATGGGTATATGTAAAATGACACCCCAAAACACATTCCCCAACTTCTCCTGAGTACGGCGATACCACATGTGTGACACTTTTTTGCAGCCTAGATGCGCAAAGGGGCCCAAATTCCTTTTAGGAGGGCATTTTTAGACATTTGGATCCCAGACTTCTTCTCACACTTTCGGGCCCCTAAAAAGCCAGGGCAGTATAAATACCCCACATGTGACCCCACTTTTGAAAGAAGACACCCCAAGGTATTCAATGAGGGGCATGGCGAGTTCCTAGAATTTTTTATTTTTTTTTGCATAAGTTAGCGGATATTGATTTTTTTTGTTTTTTTCTCACAAAGTCTCACTTTCCGCTAACTTAGGACAAAAATTTCAATCTTTCATGGACTCAATATGCCCCTCACGGAATACCTTGGGGTGTCTTCTTTCCGAAATGGGGTAACATGTGGGGTATTTATACTGCCCTGGCTTTTTAGGGGCCCTAAAGCGTGAGAAGAAGTCTGGAATATAAATGTCTAAAAATGTTTACGCATTTGGATTCCGTGAGGGGTATGGTGCGTCCATGTGAGATTTTATTTTTTGACACAAGTTAGTGGAATATGAGACTTAGTAAGAAAAAACAAAAACAAACAAAAAATTTCCGCTAACTTGTGCCAAAAAAAAATGTCTGAATGGAGCCTTACCAGGGGGGGTGGTGATCAATGACAGGGGGGTGATCAATGACAGGGGGGTGATCACCCATATAGACTCCCTGATCACCCCCCTGTCATTGATCACCCCCCCTGTAAGGCTCCATTCAGACATCCGCATGATTTTTTACGGATCCATGGATACATGTATCGGATCCACAGAATGCATGCGGACGTCTGAATGGAGCCTTACAGGGGGGTTATCAATGACAGGGGGTGATCAGGGTAATCAGGGTGATCACCCCCCTGTCACTGATCACCCCCCCTGTAAGGCTCCATTCAGACATCCGCATGATTTTTTACGGATCCATGGATACATGTATCGGATCCACAAAACGCATGCGGACGTCTGAATGGAGCCTTACAGGGGGGTTATCAATGACAGGGGGTGATCAGGGTAATCACCCCCCTGTCACTGATCACCCCCCCTGTAAGGCTCCATTCAGACATCCGCATGATTTTTTACGGATCCATGGATACATGTATCGGATCCACAAAACGCATGCGGACATCTGAATGGAGCCTTACAGGGGGGTTATCAATGACAGGGGGTGATCAGGGTAATCAGGGTGATCACCCCCCTGTCACTGATCACCCCCCCTGTAAGGCTCCATTCAGACATCCGCATGATTTTTTACGGATCCATGGATCGGATCCACAAAACGCATGCGGACGTCTGAATGGAGCCTTACAGGGGGGTTATCAATGACAGGGGGGTGATCAGGGAGTGTATATGGGTGATCACCCGCCTGTCATTGATCACCCCCTGTAAGGCTCCATTCAGACGTCCGCATGTGTTTTGCGGATCCGATCCATGTATCCATGGATCCGTAAAAATCATGCGGACGTCTGAATGGAGCCTTACAGGGGAGTGATCAATGACAGGGGGGTGATCAATGACAGGGGGTGATCAGGGAGTGTATATGGGTGATCACCCGCCTGTCATTGATCACCCCCCTGTAAGGCTCCATTCAGACGTCCGTATGATTTTTTACGGATCCATGGATACATGGATCGGATCCACAAAACGCATGCGGACGTCTGAATGGAGCCTTACAGGGGGGTTATCAATAACAGGGGGTGATCAGGGTAATCAGGGTGATCACCCCCCTGTCACTGATCACCCCCCCTGTAAGGCTCCATTCAGACATTCGCATGATTTTTTACGGATCCATGGATACATGTATCGGATCCACAAAACGCATGCGGACGTCTGAATGGAGCCTTACAGGGGGGTTATCAATGACAGGGGTGATCAGGGTAATCAGGGTGATCACCCCCCTGTCACTGATCACCCCCCCTGTAAGGCTCCATTCAGACATCCGCATGATTTTTTACGGATCCATGGATAGGATCCACAAAACGCATGCGGACGTCTGAATGGAGCCTTACAGGAGGGTTATCAATGACAGGGGGTGATCAGGGTAATCACCCCCCTGTCACTGATCACCCCCCCCCCTGTAAGGCTCCATTCAGACATCCGCATGATTTTTTACGGATACATGGATACATGGATCGGATCTACAAAACGCATGCTGACGTCTGAATGGAGCCTTACAGGGGGGTTATCAATGACAGGGGGGTGATCAGGGAGTGTATATGGGTGATCACCCGCCTGTCATTGATCACCCCCTGTAAGGCTCCATTCAGACGTCCGCATGTGTTTTGCGGATCCGATCCATGTATCCATGGATCCGTAAAAATCATGCGGACGTCTGAATGGAGCCTTACAGGGGAGTGATCAATGACAGGGGGGTGATCAATGACAGGGGGTGATCAGGGAGTGTATATGGGTGATCACCCGCCTGTCATTGATCCCCCCCCTGTACGGCTCCATTCCGACGTCCGTATGCTTTTTGCGGATCCGATCCATGTATCCGTGGATCCGTAAAAATCATACGGACGTCTGAACGGAGCCTGACAGGGGGGTGATCAATGACAGGGCGGTGATCAATGACAGGGGGGTGATCAGGGAGTTTATATGGGGTGATCATGGGTGATCAGGGGTTTATAAGGGGTTAATAAGTGACGGGGGGGGGGGGTGTAGTGTAGTGTGGTGTTTGGTGCGACTGTACTGACCTACCTGAGTCCTCTGGTGGTCGATCCTAACAAAAGGGACCACCAGAGGACCAGGTAGGAGGTATATTAGACGCTGTTATGAAAACAGCGTCTAATATACCTGTTAGGGGTTAAAAAATTCGGATCTCCAGCCTGCCAGCGAGCGATCGCCGCTGGCAGGCTGGAGATCCACTCGCTTACCTTCCGTTCCTGTGAGCGCGCGCGCCTGTGTGCGCGCGTTCACAGTAAATCTCGCGTCTCGCGAGATGACGCCTATTGGCGTTAGTGTGACCTGGGAGAGCCGCCGCGATGATGCCTTTCGGCGTTAGCGTGGCGGCAAGCGGTTAAAGTCATTTCCCTATTCACTTTGTTTGCAGAGCATTTGCCATGCTCTTAACCACATTTTGCTGGCATTTGCAGCCTTCTAGCCCTTTCCATTACATTTTTCTAGTCCTTTTGCAGCCATTTTAGTGCTCAAAAGTTCGGGTCCCCATTGACTTCAATGGGTTTTGGGGTCAAGTTCGGGTCCCGAACTCGAACTTTTTTGTGAAGTTCGGCCAAACCTGTCAAACTCAATCATCCAGGTGTCCGCTCAACTCTACTCTCTAACTATCCTCCTGGCCAGCACAGGTGTCACTTTTGGCTTCTGACCACATCCTCTGAGATTTTCCACAGTGCGGAACATCTCATTTTTTTTTCTCAAATGTAAATAAAAGCTGAGAAATGTTTTTTTTTCCCCACATCGTCTTATTATCTCTTGGGAGACACCTATGTCATTTCCCCTTTAAAAAATTACTTGCTGGTTGAATAAAAGTAACTTTAAGTCAAAATTTGCCAGGGGTATGAATAATTATGGGCAGCACTGTATAACATAAATCCCTGACTCACCTATACAGAGCGCAGTTCACACACTCTCTGGTGTGGCTTTCTAAGCCAGTAGTCCACCAGCCCCCAGGCTGTAGCACGGTCAGTCCAGACTATCTCCCATCCTCATGGTCTCTCAGCCTTGTCCAGCTGAGACCACACTCACAGAGCCTCCAGCAGGACTGGGTTTCACAAAAACTGTCTCCTTCCCCAGACTGGGAGCCACACCCAAGTCCAGCAACAGGATTAAATACCATCCCTGGACATGGGCATATTCCAAAATCCTGGACTGGAGCATGGGGAACAGGCACCCATCCAACACATTGCCTGTTTCCAGTAAAAGCCCGCCCCGGACTACCTGGAGCCAGATAAGCTAACTGTCTTGGTGTCCACCAACTAACTTGGTGGCCACCTATATCTAGGGCCTTTACTCCACCAAGGCCGGGCCCCTTGGTGACACGCTCCTGGTGCAAACAACACCCCTTTTTCACGCTTTCCAGGGACTTTACTGCACCCACCACTATTCACATTGCCACAATGCTCAAAGACTCAAGAGTGTCAAAGTCAGCTTTTTGTTTATGAATGTCTTCCCTTACCTGCACAGGAATCATTGACCACATCTCCCTGGACACAGTTTTTCTAGTCAATTTCAAACTATACTTTATAAGCCTATAGACCTTGGGGTACTCAACCAAATACGGACCGTGGACACCAGCTGTCCAGACCCCTGCCATCCCTTCCATAGGAAGCAGCTCTTTAGGCTGCTTACTAATCTGCCAGTGTGCTGGAAAGAGCTGGGGCACAAGCTCCTCCCCATGCAGGAGCTGGATGGAAGGGGAGGAGCACGCTGAGGGAGACAGGTCCCTCCACATGCAGACACCGGCATTTGTCTGTCTCAGCGCTGTATAAAACTGAGTCTGCTTATATAGCACCTACCAGTAGCCATTTGGCTCCAGGAGAAGTATATAGTGGGCTCAGCATGCATGTTGGTACTTGCATCCCTGGATCTGATGAAGGCTGTGGCGGCGCCGGATAGGGTTAAAAGCAGAGTGTGCTTGGCGTGCATGCTGTACCTGCGCTTCCTGGACTTTGTGTGGCTGTCATGGCCCATAACAGGTAGGAACTAGTGTTAGGGACCACTCATGGAGGCGACCTTGACGTGGTGAGTGGCTTATTACGCTTTGGCGAAAATGTACACCAATGCCTCATTCAACATCCAGCATAGAGGCAGGGCAGAGTGCTGGTTGCAGAGTGCGATTGCATTTGTGTTTTTGCGTTTGTATCTGTATTTTGCCATAGCAATGTGCACCTGCTAGGGGTTGTGCTGGCTGAACCCCCCACATTTTTCTCTTTGTAGTATATATTGGAGGCGTAGCGATCTCCAAGCAGTCATGCACACCTGAGCAGTTAGTCTGCCCTAGAGGCTGGTTTTAAAGTCAGTATAAAACTGACTCTGCTTATATAGCACCTACCAGTAGCCATTTGGCTCCAGAAGAAGTATATAGTGGGCTCAGCATACATGTTGGTACTTGCATCCCTGCATCCGATGAAAGCTGTAATGGCACCGGACGGGGTTAAAAGCAGAGTGTGCTTGGCGTGCATGCTGTACCTGCGCTCCCTGGTCTTTGTGTGGCTGTCGTGGCCCATAACAGGTAAGAACTAGTGTTAGGGACCACTCATGAAGGCGACCTTGACGTGGTGAGTGGCTTATTACGCTTTGGCCAAAATGTACACCAATGCCTTATTCAACATCCAGCATAGAGGCAGGGCAGAGTGCTGGTTGCAGAGTGTGATTGCAGTGTTTTTGTGTTTGTATCTGTATTTTGCCATAGCAATGTGCACCTGCATACAGAGTTGTGCTGACTGAACCCCCCACATTTTTCTCTCTGTAATGGTGACATAAAGATAAGGCTCCATTCACACCATGATATTTTTGTTCCGCATCCAATCCCCATTATTGGTGGATTGGATGCGGACACCTTCATTTCAATGGGGCTGCAAAAGATGCAGGGAGCACACCGTGTACTGTCTGCATCTTTTGTGGCCCCATTGAAATGAAGGGGTCTGCATCCAATCCACCAATAATGGGGATTGGATGTGGAACAAAAATACATATGTCTGTTCTGCGGCTAGGGTTGCCACTTGGCCAGTAGTTCACTGGCAAGGCCGATATTTTAGTGGCCCTGCCAGTGGTGGTAATTTTTTTTCTACCGGCAATATTAATTGCTGGTATTTTCCTGTACGGACTCTTACTAATGAGCGCTTCCATTGTGGGGTGCTCATTAGTACAGCCTTTACCGCCACTTGTGTTAATAAAAAATAAAAATAAAAAAAGAACTCACCTCCTCCATTAGCTTGTACTGTAGGGAATGCTCACTGCTGACTAGATGTACAGGACAGAACCTGTGGGATCATCATGCTGGAGCACAGGTCCTGTCCTGAGCTTCCAGTCAGCAGAGTGTGTTCACCGCGGTGCGAGCAAATTATTTTTTTGAAAAAGCAGAGAAGGGGCATTATTATTACTGGGGGCACTAATGGGGGTCGTTCATCTTTACTGTTGGCGTTCAGTACCCCTGCCATAGACCTTATTTGAAGTACGGTATCAAATGCCTTTATATAATCCAAGAACACTATATTTTCAGCTGCCCCTGTGTCCAGGCTTCCTCTCACCTAAGGCTTCTATAGTCCCTTAAAGGATAACTGTCACACTTAGACCCTAATTTCAATTTTCATATATGTAGTTACTAGGGATGAGCGAACTCGAACTGTATAGTTCGGGTTCGTACCGAATTTTGGGGTGTCCGTGACACGGACCCGAACCCGGACATTTTCGTAAAAGTCCGGGTTCGGGTTCGGTGTTCGTCGCTTTCTTGGCGCTTTTGTGACGCTTTCTTGGCGCTTTTTGAAAGGCTGCAAAGCAGCCAATCAACAAGCGTCATACTACTTGCCCCAAGAGGCCGTCACAGCCATGCCTACTATTGGCATGGCTGTGATTGGCCAGAGCACCATGTGACCCAGCCTCTATTTAAGCTGGAGTCACATAGCGCCGCCCGTCACTCTGCTCTGATTAGCGTAGGGAGAGGTTGCGGATGCGACAGTAGGGCGAGATTAGGCAGATTAACTCCTCCAAAGGACTTCACTTGATTAATCGATCGATCTGCAGCTGTGCATCATTGAGCTGCTGAAATTCAAATGCTCACTCACTGTTTTTAGGCTGCCCAGACCGTTTGTCAGTCACTTTTTTCTGGGGTGATCGGCGGCCATTTTGTGTCTTGTGCGGTGCTGCGACCAAGTGCATCCAAGCTGCGACCAAGTGCATTTAACCCTCAATGGTGTGGTTGTTTTTTGGCTAAAGCCTACATCAGGGTGAAGCTGTCACACCAAGTGCATTTAACCAGCAATAGTCTGTTCATTTTTTTGGCCATATACTAAATCAGGGGCAAGCTGCGCCTGTCACCAAGTGCATTTAACCCTCAATGGTGTGGTTGTTTTTTGGCTAAAGCCTACATCAGGGTGAAGCTGTCACACCAAGTGCATTTAACCAGCAATAGTCTGTTCATTTTTTGGCCATATACTACATCAGGGGCAAGCTGCGCCCGTCACCAAGTGCATTTAACCCTCAGTAGTGTGGTGCGTCAAGCTGTGACACCAAGTGCATTTAACCAGCAATAGTCTGTTCATTTTTTGGCCATATACTAAATCAGGGGCAAGCTGCGCCCGTCACCAAGTGCATTTAACCAGCAATAGTGTGGTTATTTTTTGGCCATATCCCAGTCTAATTCTGTCACTAAATCCATACCGGTCACCCAGCGCCTAAATACTAGGCCTCAAATTTATATCCCGCTAAATCTCTCGTTACCGCTGTCCTGTTGTGGCTGGGAAAGTTATTTAGTGTCCGTCAAAGCACATTTTTTGTTCTGGGTTGAAGTACAATTCCCAATTTAGCAATTTCATAATTTAGTGGTTCCTGCTATATCAGAGCTATTTGAAATCTATCCCTAAAAGGGTATATAATATTCAAGGTGCACATTGGGTCATTCAGAATAACTTCACACACACCCGCTACTGTGTATTTCCAAGTCTAATTCTGTCACTAAACCCATACCTGTCACCCAGCGCCTAAATACTAGGCCTCAAATTTATATCCTGCTAAATCTCTCGTTACCGCTGTCCTGTTGTGGCTGGGAAAGTTATTTAGTGTCCGTCAAAGCACATTTTTTGTTCTGGGTTGAAATACAATTCCCAATTTAGCAATTTCATAATTTAGTGGTTCCTGCTATATCAGAGCTATTTGAAATCTATCCCTAAAAGGGTATATAATATTCAAGGTGCACATTGGGTCATTCAGAATAACTTCACACACACCCGCTACTGTGTATTTCCAAGTCTAATTCTGTCACTAAACCCATACCTGTCACCCAGCGCCTAAATACTAGGCCTCAAATTTATATCCTGCTAAATCTCTCGTTAACGCTGTCCTGTTGTGGCTGGGAAAGTTATTTAGTGTCCGTCAAAGCACATTTTTTGTTCTGGGTTGAAATACAATTCCCAATTTAGCAATTTCATAATTTAGTGGTTTCTGCTATATCAGAGCTATTTGAAATCTATCCCTAAAAGGGTATATAATATTCAAGGTGCACATTAGGGTCATTCAGAATAACTTCACACACACCCGCTACTGTGTATTTCTAAGTCTAATTCTGTCACTAAACCCATACCTGTCACCCAGCGCCTAAATACTAGGCCTCAAATTTATATCCTGCTAAATCTCTCGTTAACGCTGTCCTGTTGTGGCTGGGAAAGTTATTTAGTGTCCGTCAAAGCACATTTTTTGTTCTGGGTTTAAATACAATTCCCAATTTAACAATTTCATAATTTAGTGGTTTCTGCTATATCAGAGCTATTTGAAATCTATCCCTAAAAGGGTATATAATATTCAAGGTGCACATTGGGTCATTCAGAATAACTTCACACACACCGGCTACTGTGTATTTCCAAGTCTAATTCTGTCACTAAACCCATACCTGTCACCCAGCGCCTAAATACTAGGCCTCAAATTTATATCCTGCTAAATCTCTCGTTACCGCTGTCCTGTTGTGGCTGGGAAAGTTATTTAGTGTCCGTCAAAGCACATTTTTTGTTCTGGGTTGAAATACAATTCCCAATTTAGCAATTTCATAATTTAGTGGTTTCTGCTATATCAGAGCTATTTGAAATCTATCCCTAAAAGGGTATATAATATTCAAGGTGCACATTGGGTCATTCAGAATAACTTCACACACACCCGCTACTGTGTATTTCTAAGTCTAATTCTGTCACTAAACCCATACCTGTCACCCAGCGCCTAAATACTAGGCCTCAAATTTATATCCTGCTAAATCTCTCGTTAACGCTGTCCTGTTGTGGCTGGGAAAGTTATTTAGTGTCCGTCAAAGCACATTTTTTGTTCTGGGTTTAAATACAATTCCCAATTTAACAATTTCATAATTTAGTGGTTTCTGCTATATCAGAGCTATTTGAAATCTATCCCTAAAAGGGTATATAATATTCAAGGTGCACATTGGGTCATTCAGAATAACTTCACACACACCCGCTTCTGTGCATTTCCAAGTCTAATTCTGTCACTAAATCCATACCGGTCACCCAGCGCCTAAATACTAGGCCTCAAATTTATATCCCGCTGAATTTGAATACAATACATTGGGCCAAATAATATATTTGTTGTTGTGGTGAACCATAACAATGAGAAAAACATCTAGTAAGGGACGCGGACGTGGACATGGTCGTGGTGGTGTTAGTGGACCCTCTGGTGCTGGGAGAGGACGTGGCCGTTCTGCCACATCCACACGTCCTAGTGTACCAACTACCTCAGGTCCCAGTAGCCGCCAGAATTTACAGCGATATATGGTGGGGCCCAATGCCGTTCTAAGGATGGTAAGGCCTGAGCAGGTACAGGCATTAGTCAATTGGGTGGCCGACAGTGGATCCAGCACGTTCACATTATCTCCCACCCAGTCTTCTGCAGAAAGCGCACAGATGGCGCCTGAAAACCAACCCCATCAGTCTGTCACATCACCCCCATGCATACCAGGGAAACTGTCTCAGCCTCAAGTTATGCAGCAGTCTCTTATGCTGTTTGAAGACTCCGCTGGCAGGGTTTCCCAAGGGCATCCACCTAGCCCTTCCCCAGCGGTGAAAGACATAGAATGCACTGACGCACAACCACTTATGTTTCCTGATGATGAGGACATGGGAATACCACCTCAGCATGTCTCTGATGATGACGAAACACAGGTGCCAACTGCTGCGTCTTTCTGCAGTGTGCAGACTGAACAGGAGGTCAGGGATCAAGACTGGGTGGAAGACGATGCAGGGGACGATGAGGTCCTAGACCCCACATGGAATGAAGGTCGTGCCACTGACTTTCACAGTTCGGAGGAAGAGGCAGTGGTGAGACCGAGCCAACAGCGTAGCAAAAGAGGGAGCAGTGGGCAAAAGCAGAACACCCGCCGCCAAGAGACTCCGCCTGCTACTGACCGCCGCCATCTGGGACCGAGCACCCCAAAGGCAGCTTCAAGGAGTTCCCTGGCATGGCACTTCTTCAAACAATGTGCTGACGACAAGACCCGAGTGGTTTGCACGCTGTGCCATCAGAGCCTGAAGCGAGGCATTAACGTTCTGAACCTGAGCACAACCTGCATGACCAGGCACCTGCATGCAAAGCATGAACTGCAGTGGAGTAAACACCTTAAAACCAAGGAAGTCACTCAGGCTCCCCCTGCTACCTCTTCTGCTGCTGCCGCCTCGGCCTATTCTGCTGCTGCCGCCTCGGCCTCTTCCTCCGCCTCTGGAGGAACGTTGGCACCTGCCGCCCAGCAAACAGGGGATGTACCACCAACACCACCACCACCACCTCCGTCACCAAGCGTCTCAACCATGTCACACGCCAGCGTTCAGCTCTCCATCTCACAAACATTTGATAGAAAGCGTAAATTCCCACCTAGCCACCCTCGATCCCTGGCCCTGAATGCCAGCATTTCTAAACTACTGGCCTATGAAATGCTGTCATTTAGGCTGGTGGACACAGACAGCTTCAAACAGCTCATGTCGCTTGCTGTCCCACAGTATGTTGTTCCCAGCCGGCACTACTTCTCCAAGAGAGCCGTGCCTTCCCTGCACAACCAAGTATCCGATAAAATCAAGTGTGCACTGCGCAACGCCATCTGTAGCAAGGTCCACCTAACCACAGATACGTGGACCAGTAAGCACGGCCAGGGACGCTATATCTCCCTAACTGCACACTAGGTAAATGTAGTGGCAGCTGGGCCCCAGGCGGAGAGCTGTTTGGCGCACGTCCTTCCGCCGCCAAGGATCGCAGGGCAACATTCTTTGCCTCCTGTTGCCACCTCCTCCTTCTCGGCTTCCTCCTCCTCTTCTTCCACCTGCTCATCCAGTCAGCCACACACCTTCACCACCAACTTCAGCACAGCCCGGGGTAAACGTCAGCAGGCCATTCTGAAACTCATATGTTTGGGGGACAGGCCCCACACCGCACAGGAGTTGTGGCGGGGTATTGAACAACAGACCGACGAGTGGTTGCTGCCGGTGAGCCTCAAGCCCGGCCTGGTGGTGTGTGATAATGGGCGAAATCTCGTTGCAGCTCTGGGACTAGCCAATTTGACGCACATCCCTTGCTTGGCGCATGTGCTGAATTTGGTGGTGCAGAAGTTCATTCACAACTACCCCGACATGTCAGAGCTGCTGCATAAAGTGCGGGCCGTCTGTTCGCGCTTCCGGCGTTCACATCCTGCCGCTGCTCGCCTGTCTGCGCTACAGCGTAACTTCGGCCTTCCCGCTCACCGCCTCATATGCGACGTGCCCACCAGGTGGAACTCCACCTTGCACATGCTGGACAGACTGTGCGAGCAGCAGCAGGCCATAGTGGAGTTTCAGCTGCAGCACGCACGGGTCAGTCGCACTACAGAACAGCACCACTTCACCACCAATGACTGGGCCTCCATGCGAGACCTGTGTGCCCTGTTGCGCTGTTTCGAGTACTCCACCAACATGGCCAGTGGCGATGACACCGTTATCAGCGTTACAATACCACTTCTATGTCTCCTTGAGAAAACACTTAGGGCGATGATGGAAGAGGAGGTGGCCCAGGAGGAGGAGGAGGAGGAGGAAGAGGGGTCATTTTTAGCACTTTCAGGCCAGTCTCTTCGAAGTGACTCAGAGGGAGGTTTTTGGCAACAGCAGAGGCCAGGTACAAATGTGGCCAGCCAGGGCCCACTACTGGAGGACGAGGAGGACGAGGATGAGGAGGAGGTGGAGGAGGATGAGGATGAAGCATGGTCACAGCGGGGTGGCACCCAACGCAGCTCGGGTCCATCACTGGTGCGTGGCTGGGGGGAAAGGCAGGACGATGACGATACGCCTCCCACAGAGGACAGCTTGTCCTTACCCCTGGGCAGCCTGGCACACATGAGCGACTACATGCTGCAGTGCCTGCGCAACGACAGCAGAGTTGCCCACATTTTAACCTGTGCGGACTACTGGGTTGCCACCCTGCTGGATCCACGCTACAAAGACAATGTGCCCACCTTACTTCCTGCACTGGAGCGTGATAGGAAGATGCGCGAGTACAAGCGCACGTTGGTAGACGCGCTACTGAGAGCATTCCCAAATGTCACAGGGGAACAAGTGGAAGCCCAAGGCCAAGGCAGAGGAGGAGCAAGAGGTCGCCAAGGCAGCTGTGTCACGGCCAGCTCCTCTGAGGGCAGGGTTAGCATGGCAGAGATGTGGAAAACTTTTGTCAACACGCCACAGCTAACTGCACCACCACCTGATACGCAACGTGTTAGCAGGAGGCAACATTTCACTAACATGGTGGAACAGTACGTGTGCACACCCCTCCACGTACTGACTGATGGTTCGGCCCCATTCAACTTCTGGGTCTCTAAATTGTCCACGTGGCCAGAGCTAGCCTTTTATGCCTTGGAGGTGCTGGCCTGCCCGGCAGCCAGCGTTTTGTCTGAACGTGTATTCAGCACGGCAGGGGGCGTCATTACAGACAAACGCAGCCGCCTGTCTACAGCCAATGTGGACAAGCTGACGTTCATAAAAATGAACCAGGCATGGATCCCACAGGACCTGTCCGTCCCTTGTCCAGATTAGACATTAACTACCTCCCCATAACCATATATTATTGGACTCCAGGGCACTTCCTCATTCAATCCTATTTTTATTTTCATTTTACCATTATATTGCGAGGCTACCCAAAGTTGAATGAACCTCTCCTCTGCCTGTGTGCTAGGCCTAAATATATGCCAATGGACTGTTGCAGTGGTGGCTGACATGAAGCCTGATTCTCTGCTATGACATGCAGACTAATTCTCTGCTGACATGAAGCCAGATTGTCTGTTACGGGACCTCTCTCCTCTGCCTGGGTGCTGGGCCTAAATTTATGACAATGGACTGTTGCAGTGGTGGCTGACGTGAAGCCTGATTCTCTGCTATGACATGCAGACTGATTCTCTGCTGACATGAAGCCAGATCGTCTGTTACGGGACCTCTCTGCTCTGCCTGTGTGCTAGGCCTAAATATATGCCAATGGACTGTTGCAGTGGTGGGTGACGTGAAGCCTCATTCTCTGCTATGACATGCAGACTGATTCTCTGCTGACATGAAGCCAGATTGTCTGTTACGGGACCTCTCTCCTCTGCCTGTGTGCTAGGCCTAAATATATGCCAATGGACTGTTGCAGTGGTGGCTGACGTGAAGCCTCATTCTCTGCTATGACATGCAGACTAATTCTCTGCTGACATGAAGCCAGATTGTCTGTTACGGGACCTCTCTCCTCTGCCTGGGTGCTGGGCCTAAATTTATGACAATGGACTGTTGCAGTGGTGGCTGACGTGAAGCCTGATTCTCTGCTATGACATGCAGACTGATTCTCTGCTGACATGAAGCCAGATCCTCTGTTACGGGACCTCTCTCCTCTGCCTGGGTGCTGGGCCTAAATTTATGACAATGGACTGTTGCAGTGGTGGCTGACGTGAAGCCTGATTCTCTGCTATGACATGCAGACTGATTCTCTGCTGACATGAAGCCAGATCCTCTGTTACGGGACCTCTCTCCTCTGCCTGGGTGCTGGGCCTAAATTTATGAAAATGGACTCTTACAGTGGTGGGTGACGTGAAGCCTGATTCTCTGCTATGACATGAAGACTGATTCTCTGCTGACATGAAGCCAGATTGTCTGTTACGGGACCTCTCTCCTCTGCCTGGGTGCCGGGGCCTAAATATCTGAGAATGGACTGTTCCAGTGGTGGGTGACGGGAAGCCAGATTCTCTGCTATGGAACCTCTCTCCAATTGATTTTGGTTAATTTTTATTTATTTAATTTTTATTTTAATTAATTTCCCTATCCACATTTGTTTGCAGGGGATTTACCTACATGTTGCTGCCTTTTGCAGCCCTCTAGCCCTTTCCTGGGCTGTTTTACAGCCGTTTTAGTGCCGAAAAGTTCGGGTCCCCATTGACTTCAATGGGGTTCGGGTTCGGGACGAAGTTCGGATCGGGTTCGGATCCCGAACCCGAACATTTCCGGGATGTTCGGCCGAACTTCTCGAACCCGAACATCCAGGTGTTCGCTCAACTCTAGTAGTTACTAATAACATGATATTCCAGAATCCGTTACTATTAGACTGACTTACCCCATATTTAATAAGATTCAGCCCTTAGCAACCAGTCTGCATAAAACTGCAATTTCACTATTCAGTTAAGATGGCCACCACTCAGTGGCGGATCCAGGGGGGGTGGGGGCAACGGGGCAATTGCCCCCCCCCCCGAGCTGGCGGCAGCGGGACACAGGGAGATGAGCGCTTCCATTGTGGAAGCGCTCATCTCCAGTCATCTGTATCGCCGTCCTCAGGACAGCGATACAGATGCCTGCCTGTGCTGCGGCAGGGAAGGGAGAGGCGTGTCCCTTTCCCTTCCTCTGATAGGCTGCCGGCACTAGGCCGGCAGCCTATCAGAGGCCGGCGCAGGCGGCGCGATGACGTCATCGCGCCGCCTGAGCCATACAGCGTGGGACACAGGCCAGAAGAGGCCTGCATCGTATCGCTGACATGGAGGTAAGTATGTGTGTTTTTTTTTTTTTCATTATATACAATACTTTTGCTGGCACCTGGGGGCTGTTATTACTGGCAAAGGGGGGCTCTTATTACTGGGGGCTCTTATTACTGGCAAAGGGGGGCTGTTATTACTGGCAAAGGGGGGGCTGTTATTACTGGCAAAGGGGGGCTCTTATTACTGGCAAAGGGGGGCTCTTATTACTGGGGGCTCTTATTACTGGCAAAGGGGGGCTGTTATTACTGGCAAAGGGGGGCTCTTATTACTGGGGGCTGTTATTACTGGCAAAGGGGGGCTGTTATTACTGGCAAAGGGGGGCTGTTATTACTGGGGGCTCTTATTACTGGCAAAGGGGGGGCTCTTATTACTGGGGGCTGTTATTACTGGCAAAGGGGGGCTGTTATTACTGGCAAAGGGGGGCTGTTATTACTGGCACAGAGGGGCTCTTATTACTGGGGGCTGTTATTACTGGCACAAGAGGGGCTCTTATTATTGGGGGCTGTTATTACTGGCACAGAGGGGCTGTTATTAATGGGGGCTGTTATTACTGGCACAGGGGGGCTGTTATTACTGGGGGCTGCTATTACTGGCACAGGGGGGCTATTATTACTGGCACATGATTGGGGGCACTATAGGGGCATCTACTGAGGCCACAAAGAAGGGGTATTTTATATGGGCTCTCTGTACAGTACAATTTTATACTGGGACACATTATGGTGGGTACTATGGGGAAGGGGGGAGAGGAGTACTATGGGGTTATCTACGGGGAGCACTAACAAGGGGTATTTTATACTTGCAAATTATGGGGGACACTGAGGGCATCTACTGGAGCATTTTATACTGGTACATTATGGGGCACTAGGAGGAAGGAGGGTGTGGAGCACTATGGGGTCATTTACTAGGGGCACTATATAGGGGTATTTTATACTGGCACATTATGGGGGCACTATCGGGACATTAGCTCAACTGGGGGCATTACAAGGGGGTATTTTATGCACTGTCACATTATAAGGAAAATTATTTCTACTGGGGGGGGGGGCATTATGGTGGGCTTTATTACTCCCCTATGGTATGACCCCCTAGTATCAGCACCAGCCTCTCCCTGCTCTGCTATCCCTCTGCCCCTTCTCCAAATCCTTATTATGAAATCTTTCTCATTAGGATAAAACACATCAGCTCCGCCGAGCCCCCGGCCAAGTGTGGAAGTGGAGTCCGAGATCCCCAAGGGCCAAGCCAAGTAACTGTGAGTGTTCATGTGAAATATGTTTATGTTATACACATATAGCCTACACTGTGTAGTCTGTTCTATAAGCACAATTGTTTTGTGGCGGCGGACAGAAAATAATCTGAAAGTGCCCCTCCCGAGACCAGGCTCTGGATCCGCCACTGCCGCCACTGCCCTCACCCTGAGGCTAATCCCGCCTGCCCTCACTAGCCACTAACAATAGCCCCCCAAAAGTGTCAGTAACCAGAGCCCTCCCCCTAAAGGGTTAATCTCCTGCAGCACAAAGGGCTCCTCTTACCACATGTTGCTTTCATTTATACACTGAGCAGACGGCAGATCTCCCTTCCCTGCTCTGCGCTGCTTCGACTCTGCATTCTCCAGCTCTGCTGAGTGAGGGAGCGTCTGCCAAGCGCAGGGACAGGGAGAAGTGCACACAACCCAGGCACTGTTATCAGCTGCTGGGGAGGACCTGGCTTTAATCATTTACTTACAGTCCCTGGCTGTCAGTAATGTGACCTTGCAGGCTGCCTGCTTCTGCGTCCCCCGTCCTTCAACACATAGACGGACCATGCCTAGCAACCTGATTTTAAGCACAGGTAAAAGTAGGCAGTACAGGGAAAAAAATGTGGAATTAAGGGGTAATTAAATACACAGTGAAAAGTTGAAATAGGGCCACCAAGGAGATATTAATCACCACAATCCAATACTCAAAATAAAATAAAATACAACAGTTATCCTTTAAGGCCCCTTTCACGCGGGTGCAATGCGTGAGATGAACGCATTGCACCCGCACTGAATCCGGACCCATTCACTCCAATGGGGCTGTGTACATGAGCATGAAAGCATCACTTGTGCATGAAAATCGCAGCAAGCTCTATATTGTGCATTTTTCATGCAACGCAGGCCCCCTAGAAGCTAATGGGGCTGCGTGAAAATCTCAAGAATCTTCAAGCAAGTGCTTATGCCGTACAATTTTCTTTTCATGCATGGTTGCTAGGAGACGATCGGGATGGGGACCCTATCTTTATTATTTTCCCTTATAACATGGTTATAAGGGAAAATAATAGCATTCTTAATACAGAATGCTTTGTAAAATGTCCATTGAGGGGTTAAAATAATTAACAAATTTAACTCACCCCATGCACTTCTCTTCTTTCTACTTTCTTGAGGATCTGGCTAAAGGACCTTTGATGATGATGATTGCAGTGATGCAGTTTGATGTGATGAGTGCAGTGACGTCATCAAAGGTCCTTTAGCCAGGTCCTCAAGAAAGTAGAAAGAAGAGGAGATCCGCTACTCGACCAAGTGGATGGGGTGATTTCAATTTGTTTATTATTTTTAACCCCTCAATGGACATTTTACTAAGCATTCTGTATTAAGAATAACCATGTTATAAGGGAAAATAATAAAATCTACAGAACACCTAACCCAAACCCGAACTTCTGTGAAGAAGTCCGGGTTCGTGTCTGGGTACCAAGCATGCCGATTTTTCTCACGCGCTTGCAATACGCATTAAAACGCTTTGCACTCGCACTGAAAAATCAAGCATTTTCCCGCAACTCACCCGCATCTTGTCTGGCCCTCACACGCTACGCCCATGTGAAAGAGGCCTAAGAGCCCTTCAAACATTTTCCCTCAGTAGAAATTAAAGGGGGTTGTCTCACTTCAGCAAATGGAATTTATCATATAGAGAAAGTTAATGAAAGCCACTTACTAATGTATTGTGGTTGTTTATATTGCCTTCTTTTGCTGGTTTGATTAATTTTCCATTGTATTATACAGTTGCTTTCCAGGGTTTATGGCCACCACTGCAGCACAGATATGAGATGGCCAGGACGGGAGCTGCTGCACATGTGTTCCTATGCGCACCCCCATGGTTTCGACACCCAGAGAACCTGGTGCATTTTTCTATAGTGTGCAAGCACAGGAACTACTGCTGAATTGCAGCGGTGGCCGTAACCCCTGGATATGCGTTGTGGAAAAATGAATTAACCCAGCAAAAGAGGCAATATGGACAATCACAATACATTAGTAAGTACCTTGTATTAACTCTGTCAACATTATAAATGCCATTTGCTACAGTGAGACAACCCCTTTAAGCTTACTGGTCTGTTATTACCCAGGAAAGACCTAGAGTCCTTTTTGAAATTGGGCATCAAATATGCCTTTTGTCAGTCGCTTGGCAGGGCACAATTCACTAGAGAACCTCAAAAAATTAGCAACAGAGTCATAGCTATAAGATTCTTTAAGATCTCTTGGGTGTAAGCCATCTAGACCTAGAATCTTGTTCGCATTTATTTTATTTAGCTTAGCTTGGACCATATCTACTATATAAATCTAATATATAAAGTTTAGTGTATGTATGTGCAGCCAGCCAGTGGCAAGGGGAACACGTGAGGTTCACAGTGGACTGATGAGGGGTCAAATGGTATAACACACAGTTCATCAGTTTACTCACGGTTAGCAGAAAGCCTCCCTGGCAGCACAGTGTTGAGGTGGACAGCACGAAATCCTCTGGGGCACGCTCTGTGGTAGGAAGCATCAGCCAAGATGGTGGTTGAGGTGTCCTTGATGTTAAGGGTGCTGTTACGACCAGAGGATGTGGATCCTCTGTGTCAGCTGATAGAGGACTGGGAATTAGTCCAATATTGCTGACTGCTGAATCTCAGAGACTGGACCCTGGTGTCTGCACCTGTTACCTTGAATGCAGCTACCTGCAGTAGTGTGAACAGAGTCCAACAAAGGCAGAATAAAGGAACAGATGGTCTTTACTGGCAGACAGTATTCAAAAGTCACTTGACAGATACAGGCAACACAAAGTTCAGAGCAATATAGCATCCAGATATAAGCAGTCTCATAGGCAGTGCAGGGTCTGGATCCAGGCAGACTTACAAGAGGAGATGGGCAGATGCGTAATCAGGCAGTGCAGATATAAGCGGTCTCGTCAGGCAGTGCAGGGTCTGGATCCAGGCAGACTTACAGGAGGAGATGGGCAGACGCGTAGTCAGGCAGTGCAGAGGTCTATAATCCAGGTGATCCAATAAACAGACAGCAGGCAGATGCGGTCAAATGAAGCGGAATTCAGAATCCAGGAAATCCAATAAACAGACACAGTGGAATGCTTCAGCGGGAGTCAAAAGATACAACAACCATGCTTGGGCACTTCATGATGTGTGAAGCTGCCTTAAATACAAAATAGTCCCGCCTCCGGGTGGGGATGGTAATCAGGAACCAGCTGCCTACTCCTATAAGAAAGGGAGAGGTGCGCTCGCGCGTGCTATAGCGCATCAGATGACACCTGGCAAAGAGGGCAGATGCGGCGGTATGCTGGCGGGCACCTGCGTCTCCTACAAGGTAAGCCAGTACTGGGACCCATAGTGCTGCAATGTGTAGACAGCGATCTGCCACCCTGCAGTGACGCAGATCCCATACTGACAGTACCCCCCCTCTTACGCCCCCTCCTCCACACGGCTGACCTGGAGAGAAATTTCTTCAGCAACAGAGGGGCATGAATATTCTCTGCAGATTCCCATGACCTTTCTTCAGGCCCGTAGCCCTTCCAGTCCACCAAATAGAAGGTCTTACGTCTGATAATCCTCCTGTCTAGAATGTCCTTAACTTCAAACTCATCATCCATAGTGACAGGAGGAGGGTTCTGTGAAGTGCCTTTGCAAAACCTGTTAAAGACAGCTGGCTTAAGTAACAAAACATGAAATGAGTTGGAAATCCACAAGGTAGCAGGTAGTTTGAGCTTGTAGGCAACAGGATTCATTTAATTAAGGGAAGTCTGAGACTGATATTCTTAGAAGAAAGCCATACCTTGTCTCCAATGGAAAACTGAAGAGGATGTCTGCGCCTCTTATCCGCAGACCTTTTCATCTGGTCCGCTGTTCTCCGAAGCGATACTTTAGTGTCAGACCAGACCCAAGACAGCTGCTCCACACAGGAATCTGCCGCAGGAACTCCAGAAGAAGGCCGCACGGGAAGAGGAACACTTGGATGTCGTCCATAGACCACAAAAAATGGAGATTTACCTGTGGCTTGGTTGACTCTATTGTTATGAGCAAATTCCGCCCAGGGAAGATGCTTCACCCAGTCATCCTGATGGGCATTGGTGAAATGTTGCAGGAAGCTGACCAATATTTGGTTCATCCATTCCACCTGGCTGTTAGACTGTTGATGATAGGCAGAAGAAAAGTCCAAAGAGACATTCAGAGACTTACATAAAGATCTCCAGAACCGGGAGGTGAATTGTACTCCTCTATCCGAGACGATATGGAGGGGAAATCCATGAAGGCGGAAGATATGTAAAATGAATAGCTCAGCCAGACGAGGAGCAGATGGCAGACCTGGAAGCGGAATAAAGTGCGACATCTTAGAAAAACGGTCAACGACAACCCAAATTACTGTACAGCCCTCTGAGACAGGTAAATGGGTTATGAAGTCCATACCAATATGCTGCCAGGGGACCTCAGGCACCGGAAGAGGCAATAATAAACCTGCAGGAACCTTGGACAGGTTAACTGGAGCCACTGGGACTACTTTAGTTGGTTCAATGATAAACTGGGGTTCGTCTTCTGAATCTGTGGTTTCAAAGGACCTGGAGAGAGCGTCCGCTTTGATATTTTTGTCAGCGGACCGAAAATGCAATTGAAAATTAAATCAGGCAAAGAAGAGAGACCAACGGGCCTGACGAGGATTAAGTCGTTGAGCTGTCTGCAAATAGGTGAGGTTCTTATGATCGGTGTAAATTATGACCGGTAGGCTAGAACCTTCCAGAAGATATCTCCATTCCTCTAGAGCCAACTTAATTGCTAGGAGTTCCCTGTCCCCAATAGAATAGTTTTTTTCGGCAGTGGAAAATAACTTAGAAAAAAAACCACAAGGAGACATACGACCTGAGGCATTCTTCTGTGACAGGATCGCTCCGGCTCCCACGGAGGATGCGTCTACCTCCAAGAAGAACTGTTTGTTGGGTTCTGGGCGTCTAAGGACTGGAGCTGAAGAAAAGGCTTGCTTGAGGGAGGAAAATGCCTTCTCTGCTTCAGGGGACCATTGTTTGGGATTGGCACCCTTCTTTGTCAGACCAGAAATAGGAGCTGTCAGGGTAGAAAAATTACGGATGAATTGACGATAATAATTGGCAAAACCCAAGAACCTTTGTATTGCCTTCAGACCGGAGGGACGGGGCCAGTTGAGCACTGCTGCCACCTTTCCAGGATCCATTTTGAGACCATGATCCGAGATGATGTACCCCAGGAAGGGCAGGGACGACTTTTCAAAGACACACTTTTCCAATTTAGCGTACAGACGATTCTCTCTTAAGCGTTGTAAGACCATCTGCACATGCCTGCGATGAGTTCTGATGTCTCTGGAAAAAATAAGAATATCTTCCAAATAGACAACAACACAAGAATAGAGCAGATCTTGAAAAATGTCATTGACAAACTCCTGGAAGACAGCAGGGGCATTACTGAGTCCGAAGGGCATCACGAGGTATTCATAGTGGCCATCCCTGGTATTAAAAGCTGTCTTCCATTCGTCACCCTCACAAATCCGTTGTAACGGATCACCTGGCACCCCGACTGAGTACCTCCGTTTACGGATGCGCCTAGCGTTTCCTGAGGCTTCCAAGCACTCTGGCAGACACCACAATCACTAAACCGAAGAAGCAGATAAATCCTCTTGATGCATATGAATGCTGTAGGCAGTTGAATAGGAAACCATACGAATAGGTTTTCACTCCTAGCAGTCAAACTGGGACAGCATGCAATAAATCCTCCCCCAAGAATGAGACGACACTTCACCTTGAGGATTAAAACAGGAACTCACTTTATTTAGACATAGCACACCTACTTTAAACCCCCCCAACAGCCTAATTTGCATACAATAGGGCACATAGAGGTCTATGGTACAAGGAAGGGTGGGGCCCGACAATAGCAAGGGCTGATGGGAGATGGAGGAGGGACAGGAAAAGGGGGAGGAGAAGAGGCACAGAACAGTAATCCTTTAACATCACAGCAAGAGCAAGATACACACAGCCCACAATACATCGCGATACAATCCAACCGAACCCATAACAACATACACAATATTCAAGACAGCCCGAATGCAATCTGCTACACAGTCTCAAAGGCCATTGTTCCCAAAAGTCACATGTCCATGGATGGTCCTTAAAGGGCCAGTAGCAGCAATATAAAATACCATATGCCCAAATTGCATTCAAACGTACAATTTACCAGGGGCCATAGTCAGCAGGTAGGAGGCAGGTAGCCAGTCCTCTCCAATGCCCAGTGGCGAGGCGGGTTCCGCCACATCCGTATTAAATTATATGCCCCCCGCAAGTCCAGCTTAGAGAAGATCCGAGCCCCACGGAGTCTATCAAATAATCAGAAATTAACGGTAACGGGTATTTATTCTTGATGGTGATCTTATTCAGACCACGGTAATCTATACAGGGGCGAAGAAACCCATCTTTCTTTTTCACAAAAAAGAATCCTGCCCCTGCAGGTGAGGAAGACTTCCTGATGAAACCCCTCTCAAGGTTCTCCTTAATGTAATCTGCTGTTGCCTGCGATTCAGCAGGAGACAGAGGATAAACACGACCCCGAGGAGGAGAAGTCCCAGGTAGTAAATCAATTGGGCAGTCATAGGGGCGATGGGGAGGTAGTGTCTCAGCCTCTTTTTTATCGAACACATCCGCAAAGGAATGATAGAGCACATATAGAGAAATCTTTTCAACATGTAACCACCCTACCTGCAGTTCCAATGGCTCAGTGATGAACCGGACTGGATCCGTCAGTACTTGTCCACTGACGGCAGTCACCAGCCGGGGATTTTTAAGCAGGCGTACAGGAATGTGGTATTGACTCACCATAGCTTGGTGTATGAAGTTCCCCGCAGACCCGGAATCCAAGGAAGCAGATATGGAGACCTTGATGCCCCCAAGAACCGGAGTCACAGGAATTTGTAGAGTGGAACAGTTTTCACCTAGGACCGTCTCTCCCAAAGACCCTAAGCATTGGAGTTTCACGACTTCTGGGGACAGTTGCGGACACGGTGACCTGGACCACCACAGTAGAGGCAGAGTCCAGAAGACATGCGAAGACGACGTTCCTCATCCGAGAGCCGAGTGGAATTCACCTGCATGGGTTCAGGATCCGAAGAGGAGGTGCGTAATGGAGGTTGAGACATATTAGACTTAAACAGTTGTGGAAGTCTTTTTTCTCGACAGGCCTCCCGAGCTCGCTCCGAAAACCGTATGTTGATTTTAATAGCCAGAGAGATCAGAGCCTCAAGGGAGGTAGGCACATCACGACCTGCAAGTTCATCCTTAATACGTCCAGACAAACCTTCCCAAAAGGCCGCCACCAAAGCCTCCTCATTCCACGAAACTTCAGACGCTAAGGTGCAGAACTGAATCGCATATTGGCCCACCGACCAGCTTCCTTGATGGACGTGCAGCAGAGAGGAGGCCGCAGAAGAAGCTCGACCTGGCTCCTCAAACACCCTCTTAAAAGAGCCCATAAATAGTGCCACATTATTGGTGATAGGACCAGATCTCTCCCATATTGGATTCGCCCAGGCCAGAGCCTCACCCTCGAGATGAGAGATAATGAACGCCACTTTAGCGCTGTCTGATTAAAAGTGATGAGGAAGCAGTTTAAAGTGAATTGTACACTGGTTAAGAAACCCACGACAGGCTTTCGGGTTGCCGCTGTAACGGGGCGGAGAAGATAATCGTGGTCCAGAAACGCTTAGCAGTGCTGCAGCCGCAACAAGGACAGCAGGAGCAGTAGGAGCCTGTGCAGACTGTGCTGTAGAAAGGGAGTCCAGGCGAGCAGCTACATGCTGCAAGTAATTTATCACTTGTTTCTGGGTGGTACGCTGTTGTTCAAGTTCATGTAGTACTTCAGACATTCCTGGTTTAGAGCCAGCGGGATCCATGGCCCAAGCGTACTGTTACGACCAGAGGATGTGGATCCTCTGTGTCAGCTGATAGAGGACTGGGAATTAGTCCAATATTGCTGACTGCTGACTCTCAGAGACTGGACCCTGGTGTCTGCACCTGTTACCTTGAATGCAGCTACCTGCAGTAGTGTGAACAGAGTCCAACAAAGGCAGAATAAAGGAACAGATGGTCTTTACTGGCAGACAGTATTCAAAAGTCACTTGACAGATACAGGCAACACAAAGTTCAGAGCAATATAGCATGCAGATATAAGCAGTCTCATAGGCAGCGCAGGGTCTGGATCCAGGCAGACTTACAAGAAGAGATGGGCGGATGCGTAGTCAGGCAGTGCAGATATAAGCGGTCTCGTTGTCAAGCAGTGCAGGGTCTGGATCCAGGCAGACTTACAGGAGGAGATGGGCAGACGTGTAGTCAGGCAGTGCAGAGGTCTATAATCCAGGTGATCCAATAAACAGACAGCAGGCAGATGCGTAGTCAAATGAAGCGGAGTTCAGAATCCAGGAAATCCAATAAACAGACACAGTGGAATGCTTCAGCGGGAGTCAAAAGGTACAACAACCACGCTTGGGCACTTCATGATGAGTGAAGCTGCCTTAAATACAAAATAGTCTCGCCTCCGGGTGGGGATGGTAATCAGGAACCAGCTGCCTACTCCTATAAGAAAGGGAGAGGTGCGCTCGCACGTGCTATAGCGCATCAGATGACACCTAGCAAAGAGGACGGATGCGGCGGTATGCTGGCGTTCACCTGCGTCTCCTACAAGGTAAGCCAGTACTGGGACCCATAGTGCTGCAATGTGTAGACAGCGATCTGCCACCCTGCAATGGAGACGCAGATCCCATACTGACAGGTGCTTAGGGTGCTGAGTCCTTTGATGGCTTTTGTCGTGACGCCAGTACCGTTAATGGTAGTACAACCATAGGTAGTAATAATGAGGTGGACAGTGGTAAGATGCAACTCACAACTTTTGCTTTGGATGTCTTTCAGTTGCAGTAGTACAATAATGCAGTCTTTAGATCATACAGAGATAATTCTGCAAATCTACTGTTTAAGGCTTGTCAGGTTTTTGGTGGGTTACTGTCACAGCTGAGGATGGGGAAAACCCTCAGCCGTGTGATGCCACCAAGATGTTAGTGGCTGCTCGGCCAGGACGACAGAGTTAGGGAGCAGGTCACCTCCTAACGCATCCCTAATCCGACCCTAACTCCTAGCTGCATGAGCCGACCTTGAAGGTAGGAGGGCCCATGCTCAGGAACCTCGGATCCCTACTCACCCTCCGCCGATCCCTGAACTAGGAGCTGGGTAGACCACCTGTTCCTCCTGGATGCGGAGAAACTGGAGTCTAAAACTGGCCGAGCTGCAATGGATGTAACCATAAACAGACTATGGATATGGCAGGAGAGTGAAAGACTTCCACCTCTACCTGCCACAGACACACTGACTGGATCCCTGGACACAAGTGCTGGCTGTCCACACACAAACATAAAAGGACACAGCACACATAAGCACACAGGAACCCAGAACCATAGCTGCAATCATAACAGACACCACATACACATAAACTTAACATCACATGAACATATAGTAACACAATTTATGACCACAAGGGTGGCCCTTACTGGCAGTATATGGGACCAGGAGAGTGCCTCCAGCTTACTACGAGGCTGGAGTACCCCTCAGAACTCAGGTCTCAACTGAGGTTAAATAGCCCATGTAGCCACACCCACGCAGACACACCCAGTGTTCACACAAAGAGGGAGTTAACCCTTCCTACACCAGGCAAGGGATGGAAGTCACTTAAAGGGGAAGTGTCCAAATGAACATCACACTGCAGCTGTTACAGCAGGCAACGACATGCGTGGCAACCATGTCCTGGGAGTCAGCCAGAAGGCCGAGACACTGCCACCACATGTACACAATAGCAAACGTTGCCACGGGCAGCCACAGTGAAGGGAAGTGTCACAGTGCACACCTACATAAACCTCGTGCACACCAGACATACAAAAGGCACACCTAACAAAGAGGTTGCCAGGTGCAACCGCATGCCTATTGCAGCAAGCTGCCTAGCACCGCTCAGGCTGCTCTGCTGCCACATACACAATGTTGCCAGCGGCAACCACAGGTTAGGTAACATACTATAGCCCTCACCTGTGATTGACAACAAAACCAAGACCGCAGGCAACTGCATGCGGTTACAGGAGTCACGACCATGACCATGGTCGTGACAGTTACTTCAATATCAGTGGAATCTTGGTAAGGTTGCCGGAGGCTAAGGTATCCTTCACCTAAAATATCCCAAAGGTCCTGTATGTCTGGGTTATGGCTTTTATCCTTTGGATGAAGTTAAATGTGTCCTTCTTTCTTGTCCCTTTGCTGGACTAAGAATTCTGTTGAGCTGAAGTGCTGGATCTGCACCTTTTCACTCTCTGATCTTCACACTGACCTGTGGTCTCAACTGATCTGATCTGCTCTAACCACTGACCTGAACTGAACTAATCTGATCTGTCTCACTAGGCCTGACCTGGGTATATATAAGACCTAAGCTCTATCTCCATGTAGTGGTGGGATGTATAAATTGCACCTAATAGGCCTGGGATTTTGCAGATACACAAATGCAAAGTTATACATTACAGTACAATGCAATTGTTAAAATGAAAAAGTACTTTAAGCAGTGCCCACACACACGTAGTGGGACGCTGCATATGTATGTCCGCTAAAGGAATTCGCACCGTCGCATTTACAATCACAAAATGTCATGTCCTGCCCTGTGAGTGATCTGAGAAGATCTGTCAGACTTGCTACATGTGAATCTATCTGACAGATTGCTTTGTTGTGGCTTTGTGCAGGATCCCACCCCTCATAGGTTCTGCTCATTAGTTAGTTAGTGATGCTATTTATACCTGCCTCTCACTATAGCCCTTGTGGTTTATAGTTTCTCCTGGAGTTCTCAGTTGCTTGGTGGATTTCTTGCTCCCATTCCGTCTTGAGATAAGTCCTCTTTTCTTCCCTTTTGTTGTATTTGCTGGCTAGGCTTTAGGAACACACTGGTTCCTTCATCTCTTGCAAGGAACCGGTTGTCTTATCGCCTGTTTCCTAGCTGAGGGTCTGTTTCAGTTGCAGCAGGGATTAGGTTCCAGTGCATGAACACTTCTACCATTGGGATTTGTTTTTCCCTTGCTCTGTGCAAAATGGATGCTGTTGATGCTCTGGTGGATCGCATGCAGAGATTGTCTTTGGAGGTTGCTGACCTCCGCAATTTGGTTGCACTGTGTCAGAAATGTCTGGCACCACCGGTGCAAACCAGATCAGCCTTGAACCGAAGGTCTCTCTCCCAGATAGGTTTTCAGGGGGAAATAATAACTTTGTCCGGTTCAGGGAATCTTGTAAATTATATTTTCGTCTATGTCCGATTTCATCTGGGGACGAAAATCAAAGAGTGGGAATTATCATTTCTCTGCTAAAGGGTGATGCTCAGTCTTGGGCTTTTTCTCTGCCGATTGGTTCTCAGTCCCTCCGATTAGTGGACGAATTTTTCAGAGCCCTGGGGCTGATTTATGATGACCCAGACCGGGTCTGTTTAGCTGAATCTAAGCTGCGTAGCTTGTGTCAGGGAGAACGTTCTGCTGAGTCATATTGTGCTGAATTCAGAAGATGGGCGACTGACTCGGAGTGGAATGATCCTGCACTCCGTAGTCAGTTCTGTCAGGGCCTGTCTGAGAGACTAAAAGACGCCCTTTCGTTTCATGAAAACCCTGATTCATTGGAGACAGCCATGTCACTAGCCGAAAGGATTGATAGATGTCTGAGGGAGAGGAGCAAGGTTCCCCTCAGGCAGGAGGTACTGTCGTATGGATAATCTGTCCCTCGGGGTACAGTGACACTAGAACCAGGGACTGGAGATAAGCCTATGCAGTTAGGTCCATTTCTACATGATTTTTCGGACGTATTCTCGGAGGGTGGAGATCAGGAGTTGCCCCCCTCTCCCCCACCGAGAGTATGATTGTCCGATCAATCTTATTCCCGGAGCTAAATTGCTAAAATCTCGGTTATATAATTTTTTCCAAACATAAAGAGTAGCTATGTGAGAGTATATTGCAGAGAGTTTGACAAAAGGTCATATTAGACCATCTAAATCACCTATGGCAGCGGGCTTCTTTTTGTAAAGAAAAAAGACGGGTCCCTTAGACCGTGTTTAGATTTTCGGGAACTGAATCTCATTACTGTTCGTGACCCTTAATCCCCTTCCTTTGATTCCGGATCTATTTGATCAGATTGTCGGTGCAAAGGTGTTTTCTTAGTTGGATTTAAGAGGGGCTTATAATCTGATCAGAAACAAGGAAGGGGATGAATGGAAGACGGCCTTCAACACCCCTGAGGGTCACTTCGAAAACCTGGTTATGCCCTTTGGTTTAACTAATGCCCCGGAAGTCTTCCAGCACTTTATCAATTACATTTTTTATCATTTGGTGGGGAGGTTCGTTGTTATTTATCTCAATGACATACTAATTTACTCACCTGATATGGAGACTCATCAGGATCACTTAAGACTAGTATTATCGATCCTTCGGGAGAATAAATTGTATGCTAAGTTGGAGAAATGTGTGTTTGCTGTCCAGGAGCCGCAGTTCCTGGGTTACTTACTTTCTGCCTCAGGTTTTCGCATGGATCCCAAAAAGGTCCGTGCGGACTGGAATGGGACCGGCCAGAGAATCAGAAAGCTCTGATGCGGTTTTTGGGATTTACTAATTACTACAGAAAGTTCATCCTAAATTATTCCATGGTTGTCAAACCTTTGACTGATTTGACTAGGAAGGGTGCTGACTTCTGTCTAGTCGGAAGAGGCATTACAGGCTTTTTCCGCCATAAAGGAATGTTTTGCTTTTGCTCCCATTCTGATGCAACCCAATGTGTCTCAACCCTTCATTGTGGAGGTTGACGCATCAGAAGTGGGTGTCGGAGCAGTTTTGTCGCAGGGTCCCTCTCCTAGAAAATGGCACCCGTGTGCTTTTTTCTGAAAGAAACTCTCTGCTGCCAAAAGAAATTATGATGTTGGGAATAGAGAGTTGCTGGCCATTAAATTGGCCTTTGAGGAATGGCATAATTGACTAGAAGGGGCGATTCGTCCAATTACGGTAATTACTGACCATAAGAATCTGGCTTGCCTGCAATCAACAAAGCATCTGAACCCTAGGCAGGCCAGGTGGTCATTGTTTTTTACCAGATTTAGTTTTGTGGTCACTTATCGTCCTGGGATCAAAAACGTCAAAGCAGATGCTTTGTCACATAGCCTTTCTGGGAGGGGGTGGGAGATTTGGAGGATCCCGCTCTGATTTTGGCTGATGGGGTGGTGTTATCCGCTCTTTATCCTGAGCTGAAGGCGGAAGTGTTGGGGGCTCAAGATGAGGCACCTGATTACTGTCCTCCAGGGAAGTTCTTTGTTCCTTTCAGAACTGCGACACAAGGTGTTCAAGGAACATCATGATACTGTCCTTGCGTAGTGGATCTTATTTCCCGGAAATTCTTGTGGCCAGGCTTGCGTAAATGTGTTGAGGGATATGTAGCAGCTTGTGCAAGCGCTAAGGTGACTCACACTCGGCCATCAGGATCTCTTCTTCCTTTGTCCATTCCATCTCGTCCTTGGACGCATTTGTCCATGGACTTCATCACTGATTTGCCAAGTTCCTCTGGGAAGACTGTGATTTTGGTGGTGGTGGAACGCTTCAATAAGATGGCTTACTTTGACTTTGTACCATTATCTGGTTTGCCCAATGCTAAAACTCTCGCTCAGGTGTTTATTGATAATATTGGGAAATTACACAGCATTCCCTCTGATGTGGTGTCTGATAGGGGAACGCAATTTCTTTCCAGGTTTTGGAAGGCGTTTTGTACTCACCTGGGTATTCAGTTGTCTTCCTCTTCGGCTTTCCATCCTCAGTCGAATGGACAAACTGAATGCACTAACCAGAACCTGGAAACTTATTTGAGGTGTTTTGTCGCTGAAAATCAGGAAAAGTGGTCCTCGTTTTTGTCCTTAGCTGAGTTTGCTTTGAATAACCATAGACAGGTGTCAACTGATAAGTCACCATTTTTTGGTTTTCACCCTCAGTTTGGTACTTTTTCTGGGACGGAAGCTTCTGGTATACCTGAAGAGGAGAGATTCTCTTCTTCGTTGTCTTCTATCTGGCGGAAAATTCTAATAAATTTAAGAAAAATGGGCGAAAGATATAAACATATGGCTGACAAGAGACGTATGACAGGACCGTACCTGTGTGGGGGTGATTTGGTGTGGTTGTCCACTAAGAACATTAAGTTGAAGGTACCCTCTTGGAATTTGGGCCCAAGATTTATTGGTCCTTACAAAATCTTGGCCATTGTTAATTCAGTTGCGTTTTGTCTGGAACATCCGCAGGTCTGGAAGATCCATAATGTGTTTCACAGATCCCTGTTGAAGAAGTATGTTGAACCTGTTGAACCATCTCCTTTGCCTCC
Source organism: Bufo gargarizans (assembly GCF_014858855.1). Taxonomy (NCBI): domain Eukaryota; kingdom Metazoa; phylum Chordata; class Amphibia; order Anura; family Bufonidae; genus Bufo; species Bufo gargarizans. The sequence continues at coordinate 65,387,954 of NC_058090.1, forward strand.
TCCTCCGGTTTTGGTAGATGGTAAGCTGGAGTTTCAGATCTCTAGAATACTCAACTCGCGTTTTCTTTGGAGCTCCCTTCAGTACCTTGTGCATGGGGGGGGGGGATACAGTCCTGAGGAAAGAATGTTGGTTCCGGCTACCGGGTTCCGGATGTCAATGCTAGCCGCCTTGTGAAGGCCTTTCACAGGGCACACCCGGATAAAGTTGGTCCTGGGTGCCCGGAGGTCACCCCTAGAAGGGGGGGGGGGGTGCTGTCATGCCCTGCCCTGTGAGTGATCTGAGAAGATCTGTCAGACTTGCTACACTTGAATCAATTGCTTTGTTGTGGCTTTGGGCAGGATCCCACCACCTCACAGGTTCTGCTCATTAGTTAGTTAGTGATGCTATTTATACCTGCCTCTCACTATAGCCCTTGTGTGCCCTTGAGATAAGTCCTCTTTTCTTCCCTTTTGTTGTATTTCCTTACTAGGCCTTAGGAAGACACTGGTTCCTTCATCTCTTGAAAGGAGCCGGTTGTCTTATTGCCTGTTCCCTAGCTGAGGGTATGTTTCAGTTGCAGCAGGGATTAGGTTCCAGTGCATGAACACTTCTACCATTGGCATTTGTTGATGTTGTTAGCAGTGAGTGAAAGACTTAGGGTTTGTCAGGTGGTGACCATTCCCTGTTCCTTAGCTGTGGGGCCTAGCCTGGTGTTTTGTTACATGTTAGTTGTGTTTGGTTTGCTTTCCTTCCCTCACCTTCCGTGACACGAAATTTGGCACACAGGTGCATCAAGTGTCCGGGAAGGTTTTAGACTGGGTCTCAGCTCTCTAGGACGTACCGTTCCTGAGACATTCCCCAAAAATGCATTAGCCAATAGAAGCCTTGTCACGTGACCCTTATCAGCCAATAGAAGCTCGCAGGCCCTTAGTCTCCACATACACACAGTTTTACACCAGGTTTCTATAACAACCCAGACATTTTTCTTCACTGCTGTAGGTCATCTTTAAAGGGGCAGGGGACTGTGGATGACACTGTTAAGGGAGCGGAGTACTGTGGAGGTCAGCTACAGGGGTAGGAGGAATAGGTGACTTTCTCCATGAAGCTCATGCTCAGACATCACAGTGCTGCTGTCTGAGAGTGAACTGTTCAAAAGGACATCCCTGTGTCCATACAGGCTCTGCGCCGGACGGAGGAGAGGGGGTCTGAAAGCTGGACCGCACGGCCTAAAACCGGACATCTGGCCACCTTAGGGGCAGGCTGCTGTGGAGGTCACAGTTAAGGGGACGGTCCGCTATGGAGGTCAGTGTTAAAGGGGCGGGATGCTGTGGAGGTCACTGTTAAAGAGGACATTTCATCTGTTTAGCCCTAGTCTATTTAGGGTCTCACCTTATAGGGTGGCGCTCACTGATGTCATCTAATTTTTTTTTTTCCAAAGAGAATGAGCTCCTCCTGGGCTAATGAGGAGGTCACTGTGAAGGGGGTGGGATGTGGTGGAGGTCACTATTAATGGGGCTGGCTGCTGTGGTGGTCACTGTTAAGGGGGCGGGATGCTTTGGAGGTCACTGTTAAGGGGGCGGGATGCTGTGGAGGTCACTGTTAAAGAGGACATTTCATCTGTTTAGCCCTAGTCTATTTAGGGTCTCACCTTATAGGGTGGCCCTCACTGATGTCATCGATTTTTTTTTTTTTTCCAAAGAGAATGAGCTCCTCCCCGGCTATGAGTGGTGTGCTCTGATTGAATGTGCTCACAGCCAGGAAAAAGAGAACCGCTCCAGTCTCCGCCTAGTATAACCAAGTTGGCTAATTAGAATATAATGTGCCGAAATCAACGGGGAACAACAGTGGACGAAAAAAAAAAAAAGTGCAATGACATCAAAGGAGGCTGCCCTAAAAGGTAAGACCCTAATTAGACTAGGGCTAGACAGATGAAAGGTTCTCTTTAAAGTGGCAGGTGCTGTAGAGGGTTCTCAAGGGGGGCAGGGAGCGGTGGAGGTCACAGTTAAGGGGATGGTCCGCTATGGTGGTCAGTGTTAAGGGGCAGGGTGCTGTAGAGGTCACTGTTAAGGGGGCGGGTTGTTGTGGAGGTCACATTTTAAGGGAATGGAGCTGTGTGGAGTTCACTGTTAAGGGGGCGGGTTATTGTGGAAATCACTGTTAACAAGACGGGGTACTGTGGAGGTCACTAATAAAGGGGCGGCCACTGTGGAGGTCTCTGTTAAACAAGAGGGCGTTATGGATGTTACTGTTAAGGGGGCAGATAGCTGTGGAGGTCACTGTTAAAGGGGTGGGGTACTGTCACTGTTATAGTGGATACTGTCGATATCTTTTAGCGACACACACAAACATTTAATGAAATAGATGAAATATACCCGTGTGAAGCAGGGTCCTTCTGCTAGTTTAGTATATTACTGGATGTACCAACAGCCCTGGCACCACTGATATCAACTCCTTTCTCTTCTTTTGTATATACAGAGCTTTAAAAAATGTTTATTATCTCTGCCTTTTCCTGATTCTCAGTTACCAACTCCTCGTTAGCATTAGTCAGGAGACCTATATATAATCAAGTTATTTTCCACATCATCTCTATACCATTATCTAGCTAAAGGCACATTTACATTACCCAAATGAGCAGGTAGGACAGTTGCCTGCTCGTCAATGGAGGTAAAGAGCTGCATTTACACTCTACTGCCATCGCTTGTCCTCATACAGATTAATTGTTTCCGGGGAGCAGATCGCTGTTTGCATAGCACGATCTTCTGCCCAGAAATGATGATTTAATGTGCTGCATAAAAGATCATTTGACCAGATGAGCATTTTGCTTGTTTATCGGCTGATTGGCAACACATTTACTTGGGCCTATTATGAGGAACAAGCATTCGTAGAAATGTTTGTTCCCAATAATCAGCCCGAAAACTGTGCAGTCTTTCAGCAGGGAGGAAGTAAATAGCGGCAGTAATACCCAATACAAGTCCCACTCAATGTATGTATTTTTCATCTGTGTTGCATGTGCATTATTTGCAGATCTAGTTACTCCAATGGGTCAGTGGTCCGCATTTTGTGGCCATGTATAGGACATGTTCTATCTGTTTGCGGAATGGACATGCGCATGTGGAAAGGACAGTTCATCCATGTCCTTTCTGCATGCATATTTCCATTCTGTATACAGATAGAATATGTCTTAAAAAATGTGGACTATGGATCCAATGAACTCAATTGGTCTGAAAGAAAAAACACACACATGCAACAAATGTTTCAACTTCCCAAATTTCAGAGAACAGAGCTTGTCTAAGGTGTTGATTATGGGTGACTGCCCCAAGTACTCATCTGCTCTGGTTCACAGACAACTAAAATGCCAACTTCTCTATGCCATCTGTCTGACACACCTTTTAGATACACTTTACACAGAGGAAATGAAGGAAGTAAAGTACAAACCCTACTAATGTCAACACGGTGAGTGTGCAAAATAAAACATGGCACAGGTTCAATTACAATTTCAATATAGTCTTTGTTTATTCTTTCTCAAATGGACATGGCAGATCATATACCTAATCTTTGTTCAGAATTTGAGGTAGAATTATCACCTTGCTTTCATTGAGTTTATTGGCTATTATGATTATCCGGCTTTCCACCATGGAACTCTCCATTAGAGATTTTGGAGACTTCCGCAGGTGGTTCTCCTATAGTAGCTTCTGTAACAACTCTTGTCCCCTCAACAGATTCCTTACTTCTGCTTTGTTTTAATCATAGTTAATTACATCACAGGGAGTCTGGCACAATGTCTTGTTAGGCTAGCTCAGCTAAATATGATTATGCCATTCACTTTTCGCTAGAACAGGCAACCACAGGCCTCCTTCCCCTCCACTGCACCTCTTGAGTCTACAATCGTTATGCCACTGTTCCTATCATAACATAGAACATACAAAAA